>NC_081407.1:891657929-891957929 GCF_030272615.1 Cryptomeria japonica | reverse complement strand
AAAAGTATAAGGACAAATGTCCTCCAAAGAGTACCTTGTCATGGACCCTTGTTGCATGTCTTGCATCTATCATTGGAGTGCTTGAAGTTTTTGTGTTATTTTGGCTAAGGGAGAATTTTCTTCATTGAATATTTGATGGTGAGCCTCCCCTTGTTCACTAATGTTATCATGATTCTAGGTATAGTCTCGGTTGTGGGTGTTGTCTGGATTATAGGTGGTATCTCCTTCCAAGTGCTCTTGATTTTGAGTATGGGATGTGTAGGTCCGTGCCCTTATTCTTGGGATCATTTCATTGGTATTATTTACATTTTCTATGTCAAAATATTTAGGAATCTCGACTCCTTTACTAGTTAGCATGAGGAGGTATTTTTGCTTATCTAATTCTATAAGACTTTCCATGACTATTTGGAAAGTAGAATTCTCTTGACATTGTCAGATAAGATCCTTAGTGATCTCTTCTTCGCCCATATGCGTATATTTATCAGAAGGATTGGACTCCCTGCAACCCCTGCTTGATCTTCGTTTTGGATCCTTTTCTTTATTTTCTAAGATCGAGTGACAACGACCATCAATATACCTCTAAAGTAGTGAATTACTCTTCTCCTAGTGGGGTTCTTGGTGGAGTTGGTGGCTCAGATCAAGCTTCATTGTAAGTGATGTAAATTCTTGGAAAGAAAGCGGGATTGATCTTTCCCCCTTTGTTAAGACGTTGGCTAAATGTTGTTTTCTGTGTAAAAGCCCTACTTCTCAAAGGCTCTTCATCAAACTCGTTAGTTTTTCCTTGAAGATATAGTCGCATATGACGCAGGAAAATATAGTATGATATAAAGAGTTGATGGTTGATGTTGAGAAACTTTCTCCTCTTGATAAGAACTCTAGGGCTAGGTTGTCTCTTCTTCAAACCAGTTTTTAGACAAGGATGCTTCTTCTTGGCATGTTGAAGGGTATTCATGCGAGTGATCAAAGTTTGAATTGAGAGATTGGTTCGATGAATACTTTGTTTTGATTTCTAAGTCTACTTAGTCGAATAGAGGGTTCGATATGCCTCTATTCATATGACCAAGTGCGTCAAATGATATGATACAGTTCCCTGATATTGGAAACTAAGCTGATTTGACCAACTTAGAAAACTAACTTGGTATGTTGATGTTTGGATTTGGTTGATTTGAAACTTGTGATCACTAACTGATATGGTGTTGATCCATTTTCTCTTGTCTGCATTGGATTTGACAAAAAGACCCAAAAGGGTATTTAAAACTGGTTATGAATTTTCAAAAATGTTGGTAGATTGCTCTTTGTTTTTAGCCAATTTTGGTCATGCGTTAAAACAAACCTCTTAAATGTGCTAAAACATGAGTCCAAAGTGCTACAAAGTTGGTCAGATGCGCTATACTTTCCCTGAAATTTTCTATCTAGTATTCGCTGATAATACAAATGTTGATTTTGCAATGCGCTAATTTTTTTTGTGCAAGCACTAACTTTTGGTTGGTATGCACTATTTTATGATTGCTATGTGCTACACTGATGCTCTTATGTGCTAATCTAGTGTTCATAAGTGTTATCTAATTTTTTCCAATGTTCTTTTGTTTATGCACTAATTTGATCTACTCAAGCACTAAGATTTGGTTTCAATGTGCTATTTGATGGTTGAAATGCTCTATGCTGATGGTCTAACGTGCTAATTGTCCTCATTTTCTCAGTTTGATGAGTTTGTTGAAAGTTTAAAAATTATCTCTGTGTTTGATGGATGATCTTTTGATAACTGATTTAAAAACAATATAGACAAAAGCAATAACAGTTTGTCTACGCTAACAAAAAGTGTATGTTGTTTTGAGGATGTGTTCAAATCCCTGATGTTTTCATTGGTTTTGATACAAAGAAGACATATCAAGTAGACTCTTTATTCAAGGTTCATTGACAATATCATAGCCCACACTCGATACTCCTTCAACTCAAACAGCCGTGTAACCCCACAAAGGGCACCCATTTTTTCGGCTTTGTCTATAAATTAACCCAAAGAGGATTGTTGCTCAATTGAGTAGTTATCTTGGGAGATGTATGATAAGTATTCTTGTGGGTGGATTCTTCCCCACCCTTGCACTATGATATTGCCAATGTATGGCAACTGACTTGGCTCAAAGTTTCTACTTCTATGGTTTATAATAAAGGTTATGTTCGGCATGACAAATGATAAACTCAATTAAGAGACTTCCTAAACTTTAAAACAAAAAATTTTCAGATCACAATGATACTAGGGGAAGGTTATAAAATACACACTTCCATTGGAGGGGATTTTCATATTTGATTATAGCGGGTTGGTAAACTTGGCAATAAAGTTGTTGCCCATTTGGGTCATACCCTTCTCACTAGGCCCCTCAAGGCTTCAAGAAGGTATGCCCTCTAAAAGATTGTATTTTCTAAATTGAAATAAAGCTTGACAATGGTGTGTTTGGATTTTTTATCACCCGATTAAGGGTTGAGCATATACCTCACACCTTCAAAACATGGAATACACGCTTTCTTTTTATCCAATATCGTAATCAGTTTCTAAAAGACTTTCTTGGAGATGTTTCTCCAAAAGACATGTGATTATTTTTATCCCAAGATAGAAATGTGTGAAGATAATAAATATTTTGAACAAATCAGATCGTGTTCAACCAAATGAAATTCGCCAAATGACTCAACAATGATTGCAAACTTTTAAAGCTTTTAAGATTGCAATGTGAGGTTCTTTTTAAGCTTCCAAATGAAATCTAAGGTTTGTTTTAAATTCTTGCAAGAAAGATGAGTTATTTTTACCAGCTTTAAAGGTGAACAAAGAAACTATTCTAAGTCCTCCTGTAGACAACTATTAAAACTTGCAACTAAATTAGTTAGCAAAAATCCAATTCTGATGGTGGGCTTCACAAGCCTAATTTTTAGCTCTGTTAAATTTTTTTGTCTCCGCCAGCTCTGTGCGCTCAATTTTAGTACAAATGCATTAAGAAACGATGCCTCCATTCTAGAAAATCTAGCAAATGCTCTACTCTGAGGCCTAGATGCGCTAGTCTGGTGCTCCTACGGGCGGAAATAGGAGAGAGGGATAAATGCTAAAAAAAAGATTAGATGCACTGAAAGATTATTTCTTTGTGCTAATATGTAACATGGAAGTTCTAGGACAAGCTATGGATGCGCTAAAAGAACTCTCTGATGCACTATTCTAATATTTTGATGTGATACTTATGTTCAACCTACAATAAAAATGATATTAGATTTGGGGACATGCCCCATGGTGGGTACAAAAACGGTGTGCTAGAATATGTGGTGATCAAAATATTAAAATGTAGATCCAAAAGGCCAACATACCAATGAGGCTTTTGAGTGTAAAGATCAACTATCTTAAACTAGTTTAACTTCTCAAGATGTATCTCATTGTTCTCTATCTCATAGGATCCCTAAAGTCAATATTTTTCTCTCAGATCATTGAGAAAATGACAACTTCAAGAACAAGTGATATTATGATCTACATGCATGAATGCATTTTAAGATCTATATGATATGTTCAAACTATGGTATTAAGCAAGGATGAAGATAATGATATGGTAAATATATTAACAAACTATCCTAACATGATATACTAGCATGGATATGTTATGATATAAAATGTTTCTTAATGACAAAATGTTATTCTAGCAAAGAGAGGCTAAAATGCTTGATATAATTAGACTATAATTTAGATGCATGAAACTTGGATATGATTAATGAAGAATGTGAGCTCTATTTATAGAGGAAATAGGGCAATGAATAATTAGAATTGAATAATCTTAACAAGGGTCAAGATTGAAAGTTATCGGTCCATGTTTATAGTTTTCACCAATGAAATGGTGACAATTGTCAACAAGAGGTGGCTTGAGAGGGGATGCAAGAGGCATGAAATGCTTGAGAAGAAATAAAGGTCACCTGAGGAGGTTGGATTATGGTTAGTTTAGAGTCATCCATTGGATAAATATTTTACCCAAGGGATAAACTCTTGTACAGGGGGGAAATGGGATAACTACGGTCAAAGCCACGAGTGCTTGATGAGACCCTTGGGTCAAATAAGGGTTAAGCTAGAGAGAAAGTCTCTAACCATGTGGGAAGGTTGATTTAACTATTAATGGTTTGGGATACTTTGAGGGTTAACTTGTTGAAGGCATAAAGCCTTTAATTCATTTTGAAGACTTTTGGGGATTTATGAGAAGTGACTTCTCTTAAGGAATGTACAAATGTTCAAGCGATGAATTAGACTAAAATAGAATGTACAAATGAATCGAATTTTAATTAAATTAAAATATTTTATTTCAACTAAAATAGATGCAACTTGCATTTGTAGGAAAATACAAGTGGGGGGGTGGGGAGTATAAATAAATTTAATTTATTTATATGCAAGGACCAATTTAATTAAATGTAAATTTAATTAAAATTGAGAAAGGTGATTTGATTAAATAAAGTGATTTATTTAATTAAAGGCTAGAAAGGGGGGGGGGGTTAGATAATTAAATAGATGAAACTACAAAAATTAATTAAATAAGATTTAATTAATAGGGGGATGCAGTTTAAATAAATATTAAATATTTATTTAAAAAGGTGGTCAGATATATACATTTACAAGATCTATTTCCTTAACCCTTAAACCTAATAAGAGGAGTATCTTGAGTATGGGTGTTATCTATGCATTTCACATGAATTATGTAGATAAGATTGATGCACTTTCTCTCTCTATTGTGTTTTTGTATGCATCGTTATGTTGTGTTTTTCTTTCTATAAAATCGCTTGTATGCTTTCATCTATAGAGGTGCATCTTTATGTTTTCTTCATACTTGCTAAATATTTGTGTTATATTCATCTCTTGAAATGTATGTGATTGAGATAGGATTTAGATCTCAAAATGATTTAAAATATTTCAGAAAGGATTGTCACTAATACCTTCATATTTTTGTTACATGCATTTTGATTTCCCATGGTATGGATACATTAGTGTTAGTATGTTGATATATCATGTTGCACAAATTCCATTACTCCTGCCAGTATGACATTGTTAGTCTTCCTCATGGTGGGTTGTGTTTTTTTTATGTCACGAAAGATTTTGAGGAAGTGTAACTAATTCTTGGTAGGGTGGAAACGTACTTTGGCAATGTTCTCGCCCATGATTTGGTTGAGGGAGACAAATGTCAAGAGTTCCCATCAGGGTGGTTATCATGATTTGGTCCTTGTACATTATTTGTATTTGACCTTGTGGTCTATTGTAAATTTTTATGTTTCCTTAAATATATCTTGATCCTATCTTATGTAATTTGACTTTATATGTTGAAATGTAATTTCTTGTCTCTAACCTTGTATATCTACACATGCGGGAATGATTTATTCTTGATTATTTGTATTTTGTGAATTATGTTATTTTGAAATTATGTCTATCCTTACAACTCTCTTGAGCCAATTAATTATGAAGGGGTGAAGAAGAATGCTACTATCTAGCACATTTTACAAAAAGGGGATATTACTCCTTACCTAGAAAGGCTTCATCAAGAGAACCATAAATTGATTAAATCTTTTGTCAAGGGCTAGAAGGATACCTATGTCTCTATGTATGGAAAGAAGGTTGACCTCATGGAAGACCTTATCTATGAGATTACTCGCATGTCAATGGATGATAAGAAGGTCTTCAGAGACAAAAAGGCCTCAGAAGAAGAAGTGCAAAACTTCCATAAAGGAAAAGAGGGATAGCATCTAATTAGGAAGCCAAAGAGTTTCTTTAAAATAGGCTCCATCAAACCCCTTTGGGTTGTCATTCTTAAGGTACTTATGCATTATTTCTCCCTTGATAGCCACTTTAATAATATTTTTTGGCATCATTTTGTGTTGCTAAATCATTTCAGATATAAGGATGGGATTTCTTTTCCTTTTTTTCCTTTATCTTCCTTGAATGAGGGTATTAGAGATGCTAAGAAGAACCCAAAAAGCTCTATTTTACATGAAGGTCTTATTATGCTCATAATGGAGCACATTAAATCTTTTCCCTCCTGCTATAAGAGTAAGCCTAAGATTTTTTTAGGATTCAACTCCCTCGAAGGATGAGGACTCAAATTTTATTATGTCAAAGGATAAGTGTTCGGATATTGATAAGGATTCTAAGACTAGGGTTGGAATCAAAAGGGGGAACCTGAGCTATAGCAGAAGTCTAAAGAAAGGCAAAATGAAAAAGTCCTCCCCTATTTCCTCTCACTCTAAAGAATAGAGTTACCACCACTCAAATATTCCCCAAGTGATTTTCTGGAGAGTTATAAGGATAGAGATGGTAGATAGCCATTTCCTCAACAATTGAACATTGAGTCCCCCCATCTCAACTTGGATAACGAGACTCGTGATGATATCCTAGGTCTTTGTAGGGATGTGACGATGGACTCTTTTAAACTACATAAATGTTATTTCCATGAAATCAAATAGATGAGCGTTAAGATAAGGTCTATTCAAGATAGGCTAGATGAGGGTGTAGAACATGGTGACTTGGGGTGGATAAAGAAGGCAAGAATATGGTTGTGTCTCTTTAAAACATTGTGACAGATGTGGCTAATTTGAAATCATATTATGAAGGGCGTATTATGGCCTTGGAAATAAAAACAGAGGATATTAATGCTAACCTAGTATAGGTGATAAAGTTTAGCCATAGTGTGATTAAAGGGTCTACAAGAAGTATTGAGGATTTTGGTTGATAAATTCAAAATTTTGGAACAAGGTAATCCTTAATCTATCGATCTAGAGGACAAAGGTAATCAGGTTAGTGTTGAAGATGGCAAGGGGTGATGCACCCGTACCACAAGCCATCTCAAAAAGGTTGTTGGTCAGTTGCTAAAGAATTTTGTAGGATATTAAGAAGCTTGCTCGGGAAGCTTTCGAGCATGAGGTTGAAGTTGTTGAAGTCTTAAAGTTAAAGTAACTTCTTTCTTGTGTTTTTACTTGTCTTATCCTAGAGCCTTGTTTTTGTCTGGTCTCTTTACTCTAGCTTTTGTTTAGTTTTTATTTTTGAGTTGTTCTGCTAATGTTTTGCTATGACATCGTTTTGTACGTAGGGTTGAGAGTCCCTTCAAAACCTGTTTGAACCTTTAATCAAAAACTTGTATTATTTTAGTTATCATTTCAAATATTTTGAATTAGCAAATTCAAACTTATATACACTTATGTAGATAATATTTAATTTATCTTGTCTAATTTAATAAAATTTAACTTTTATTTACTATGGTATGGTCACAGATACACTTGGAATATTAACAAGTGAACTTTTGCATAACAAATATGAAGATTCCAAATTAAGAGAGAAAAATTTAGCTAACTAATGCACCTCTATGTTTGAATTTTCTAATAGATTTTATGTTGACAATTGAAATAAATCACTTCCTCAAGGTTATAATTAAAATCCATTTTCAAAAATAAATGATAATCTTTTCTAGATTATTATATAGTACATCATCAATACCACACATAGAATGATATTTTAAAAAATTTCACATTGAAAAGCTTCTTTGCAAGACTCTCATTTTAATGATTTTATTTAATTTCAACTAATTTTTTACATAAATATTAATTTTGAATTTCCTTCAACTTTATTATTTGAAATATCTCTAATCCAATATTAGTTGTAAAATTAAAAGATAGTTTTAAAATTTATGTTAAGACAATATATAAAAAATAAAATAAAATAAAACAAACTTATATTTTATGAAAGAAAATTAAGAGTGAAAACACTCAACTTATCTTCATAACTCCGTAAAAGTAATTATGGACTTTATTTATCTATTCTTATTTCTATATAACTTTTATTTACCATAGTATGTTCATAAATGCACTTAAAAGATTAATAAGCTAACTTTTGCATAACAAATATGAAGATGCCAAATTAAAATAAGAGAAAAAAAATACATACCATTATTATTTTGAAATATAGATAAAATTTTAGATAATTTTACTTTGAGAACTCTTTTTGAAAGGTTGCTAAGGTCATGATTTTATTTTAGATTCAAAATTTAAGCTAAAATATTAGATTTTATGAATGTGTGAAGAATAATTAAATAAAAATAAGAATACGAATAATAATTTATAATCATTATGTATAAGTGTCATTAACTTTATTATTTCCAATATCTTTAATAAAATATTATTTGTGAAAATAAAAAATTGAATTACAGTTTATATTAAGAAAATATATAAAAATTTAAAAAACTAAAACCAACCCAAGAGAAAATTAATGATGAAAAAATGGACTCATCTCTATAACTCCATAAAAATAATTGGAGGCTTTATTTATCTATACTTAATTCCATTTTACTATCAAAATAGATTCTACTTATTTTAGGCTTTTTCTTTAAAGCGGATTTTTCATCTGCAGACAAATGCTCCATCGATAAGGAGTGTGGTGGTCTATAGCAGCAATAAGGATTGTGAGTATAGCTCATGCACTCTACACAAGCTTTTGAAATACGAGTGTCCACTGATTTTTCATCTCCTGTTGAGAAATGCTCCACTGATTCTTCATCCTGTGAGAAATGCTCCTCCACTGATTTCTCATCTGGTGAGAAGTGCTCCTCCATGAGTGGTGACAAATTAGGATGATGTGGCAAATGGCAGCAAGTAGGATCAGAAGTATATCTTCTGCAGTCTGTACAACTAGGTAACATTCGACGGTCTCCAATCAGAATGGTACGCTTAGCGGAGGAGACATGGAAATTAAATAAACTGAGCGACACAACAAGTATGAGCGTGATGACCATAGATTTCCCCATACTCACTGCTGAGATGAAGATAAATGGAAAAATAACAAATAACTCAGCAGATGAAGATGAAGATGAAGATGAAGATGAAGATGGAGATGGAATCCAGCTATATTTATAGAGACTTAAATTATGAATAGTTCAAATTATTGTTAAATTTTGAGTGAGAGACGTTCAAACTGATAGTGCGTCTAAAACAGTGGAGAATGGAAATCCAGCTATATTTATAGAGACCACATTATGAAGACACAGAAGGAGAATGGAAATCCAGCTATATTTATAGAGACCACATTATGAATAGTTCAAATGATGGTTAAATTTTGAGCGAGAGGCGTTCAAACTCATAGTGCGTGTAAAACAGTCCGTATATGACGTACGTTATTGTTAAAATATTCATTGACTAGATTTCCATGTTAAATTTTGAGTGAGAGACGTTCAAATTGATAGTTCGTTATGCTCAGCAATTGATCCACCTGTTAAAAACGCTAAGTAGAGTGTAACATGTACAAAACTCCACCGTCTTGATCGTGAACGATTACGGCACTTGATCGTGTACAAAACTCCACCATCTGTTCCGCCGCGGCATTTATGAGAAGGGACTGTGAAAAATTTAGTTGGAAAATTGTCCATCTAGGGTGCAGTAGTTTATTTCTGCTGTTATATTTCGATTTGGTTGACATCAGTTTGGGTATAAAGCACATTGGTTACCACTTATTGAGGTTTATCAATTTCTTTTATAATGCTAGCATGCAAATACATTAGCTCAAATTTATTTTGGGACTGTGGGCTGAGATCATAAAGATAGTGGGACTGAGTCATCCGTCTGTTGTTCCAAAAGCCAGGTGCAAGATATGTAAATCCATTTAAATTATCAATTATATATCTTTTCCCACAGACCCACCTTTCGATTCACCTTTAACTTCAAACCCTAAAAACGTTTTCCTATTGGTATAAGTGCAAACAAAGTAAACATATAGAATGATGGCGAAGACATTTTTCTATTGAAGCTCGAATATTATCGAGAAACCATGCACAAGATAAGCAATGGTAACAAAATATTAAGTATATTAATAAGAAATAATGGTACACTCATAGATTAAAGAGAATTTACATTGGGAAATGCTTCTAAGAGAAAGCCAAACAAAAATGGCAACCGCTTGCCTTATTATCTTAATCATTCATAATACAATAAGATGTATCCACTTGTTCTTAACCCTAATCAATGTGCAAGTATTAATAGGCACATCAATATGGGAAACTTCTATGGAGTATTAGACTACAATGGATATAAACTATGGATTGAAAAAGCATCTATAAGGGTCTAACAACATTCTTAGAGAGCTCTCGTCTCCATACACTTTCTATTGTGGTAGGATGTGTAGTATGTAGGGGTGTAAAACATACAAACTATACTACAAGTTAAACAAGTTAGCGTCATTAAAGTATTCTGGTATTTATAGATTAATGAAACTACTTGTCATACAGAATAAGCCTATTCAATTGGGAGCGTTCAATAATTTACCTTAAAAAGAAGGATTCCTATAATGTGACTATAGAAGTTTAAGTTGTATGAGGGTATTGATAGCCTTGAAAAATGACTATGCAAAAATTTTGTGTCCTTGACAATGTTTTGTCATTTTGAATTAATGTTGCTCTCTGAGTTACCCTTAGATTTTAAGATTCTTAGGTTTAGATGTTTCTGGGTGAGCCTTTTGTTTTAAACCTAAAGCCTATTATGTTTTTTCATTACCTTTTTTCACTTAAACTTGAGTGTCTTTTCCATCGTCGCAAAGGACCATGTTCCTTTCCCTAGGCATTTTTTCTTCTGTTGGCCTTTTATTTTTTCCTAGAAACTGTCTTTTCCATTATGGTCGGGTCCCCTTTTAATATTTTTGCGGGCATTTATTTTCCCTAAAGTCCGGCCTTAATGTTCTGACTTATATCTCCATGTTTAAGTACCAAGCAACTAAAGGCTCCATGATTTTGCACATGCATCAAATGGATGGTGATGTTTTAACTCAAGCGGGAAGATGCTTGAAGGATAGCGACAAGTATTGAGTGGACATTATAACCTGCACGTAATGAATGAGCAGATCGGATGACCCTCACAGTCCAGTGAAGGAAGATGGAGGGAAGTTATTGACGATGGTATCGCAAGATGATGTCGCATGTCCCAGGCAGACTAGCAAGGTGCGAAGGTGGGGCTGCTAACGGAATTGAGCTGGAACATGACTGGACAATGCATCGTCAAGCTTTTGTGGACCCATCTTTCTACATTGGAAGGTCAATATCAATATTGACAGATGGTGATCGCGCGATGTGCCATGCTAGACAGATCTACGACGGATATAGAGCATTTTTTAAACAGAGTGTTTGGGGCATTTTTCATTGTTATTCATGCGGGAAAATTGAAGGCAAAAGAAAATAAGATTGTTGATATTGAATAAACAGAGACGTGTCCAGGCACATGGATGTCGACTAATTCTCAAAAGACCAATTTAGGAGGTGTTTTGTTGGGTCGATTCGTATTAATGGAAAAAGTTGGAAATACCAAAGGTGGCAATATCAGCAAGTTTCCATTGCCACTACAAAGAGAAGTTGAGATCTTCAGAAGGATACAAAATCGTTCATGTAAGGTAAACTTGGTCAGAAGGGCAGTGAATTGGCAGTTTGAGTCTAACGATGTTTTGATTCGATGGATATGATTTTTTGAATCCGTTTAGTGGTAGGATGCGTAGAAAAGCATTGGAATGATTTTTTTTTCTCATGCATGAAAACCACCAAGAAAGGTATTTTCATTATAAATACAGCTATGTGGTGTCTTCAATTGGTAAAAAGAATAAGAAAATTCATTATCTTTTTCGAAGGTTTTGAAATGGTGAATATGATTTTTGCGTAGTATCATGCTAGAAGTTACAATAAGCTCTTTGATACCAGATGGAATTCTTTTGGGAGTGAGTATTCTTATAGTCGATGGAGTCTTGAAAATGGGGAGAATAGTCGATGGACACTTGAAATCAGTTTCCTATCATAACAAGCCCTGCAGGACTCATCCCCCGTCTCTCCTCTATCACTCGCTGGTAGAGGGTTAAAGAAGGAGATTTATAGAGAAAAAGGAGAAGAACAAGGTTGCGATTGGGGCAGTAGCTGATCATCTCAGCATAGGCATGGAAGTTGCAACACCTTCCCTCCACTTTGTGTTCCTCTATGAGCTCCTCTTTGTATTTTCTCTGATCCTGGGCATGAAGGTTGAAACTTCTGATCTAGTTTAGGGGTGACTATACTTCTTGTCAAGATCTAATTTCCCTTCCAAAAGGGAAATGCTCTGCAAAACAAAGATGATGTATCTCATGGTCCATTTTAAAGTATCTGTAATGATACTGGCATAGCTCAAAAGGTTTTGTTTCTATCAAAATTTAGTTAGAAATTTTGGTTCTACTTCATCATGAATGCCAGCATGGGCAATCTTCTAGGAGACTGTGAGTAATATTTTTGTAACAAAGTCATAAGCAATCTTATGATCTTGTGACAGGTGTCTCCTCTGGCCTGAAGCTTGTTTTCTCCCTTGTTTCTATAAAAAGGAATTCATGGCCATGAGACAGAGGTCGAGAAATTTGGTCACAAATCTTGGGGGTCGAGAAGCTTGGTCCACAAGTTTGGATCCAAACCCTTGGTCATGTATAGTAAGTCTAGGTGAAATGAGTAGCCTATAATAGGAATTTGTAGAGAAAATAAAATGGATCTTGTGTCTTATTTTGTTCAAAGTTCTTGAAGGAGTTATATGTAAGATAATTTGCAACAAAAAATAGCTTATTAAATGAATGTAAGCATAGTTCATTTTCTCTAGTGTGTAACTCTGTTATGTTTTGAATTAGTAAGATCAAGGGTTTTCGCATTCCTTTCATTGTTGTGATGTATGTGTTTTGTATCTTATGCTCTAATCTAAGGGGCTGGTTAAATTTATAGGATAGGATTTGCAGACTGATGGACCTTATCAATGGATTATGATAAGTATTTTGGGTTGGGACAGATAGATGAGATGCATTGTAAGGCAGTGTTATCTTAAGATCTCCAACTATTAGATTAATGTTTTGTTCTGTTATATTTCATCTTATGTTTTACAATTTTAGTCCCCCAATGGATAAGACACTCGTCGTGGATTTAAGTTGTTTCTAGTAAAAATTCTTTACTCATAACTCATCAACAGCTTGATGTAAATCGATAATATCAGAATATCTTTTTATTTTTTTATATGTCAATGATTGTCAAAAGTTGTCTCATGCTCGAAAGTAGGTCAAGGATCACTGAGAGCTAGCCACTCTGTAGCATTAAGGCACCACCCTCCCGTCTTTTGTAGAGGCCGAAGTGAAGAAGGGTTAGCATAATCGTTGTCATATGTTGCTCCAAATCCTCAAGTATCTCTAAAACAATGCAATCTGGGGAACCAACACGAATAATTGGAAATCTTGAAATGCTAGCAAACTTGACTATGCTAAGAATAGAAAATAAAACCAAGTTGGGACATGGAAAGTAATCATTCGCTCTACACATCTTTTGGATAAATGTTGTTAGTGATAGGTAGAATGAAAAAAAAATGCTAAAACAAAGAAAGGCGGAAGGTTATGCATATTCAATGAATTGAATCTTAGATGGAGGTTAATAGTTAAACCATGATTATATATTTAATATATAATAAATTACCTGAATATCAAAGAAAGAGAGAATTGTGAAACCAGGTATAATTATAAAAATCATTGTGAGGTAATATTTTAGCAATGTGTATTAATTTATGTATGTCTTGTGGTCAAATACCAGTAAATATTATGTTTGTGTCTCAAATATATTATACAGGGTATCTGACTTTGAGTAAGGATGAGGTAGACATTATAACGATACATCAAAATGTACCCTTGGTGACAATCATGTGTGAAAGTAATAGTTATGAATGTGCTATTAAAATTTTAATGTATTGGTGTATCCTTACTGAAAGGAGTGTATGAATCAATCTTTAATTATACATATTTTCTGTGTATGTAGGTAGATATTGCCAATCATGTTATATTCTATGTTGGGGTTTTATTACCTCTAGTATCAACCCTCACCTTTGGACAAAGATATGCTAATGTGACTAGGGTCAAAGGGCTAGAGGCCTTCCATCAAAGTGTTATGAATTTTCCATGGATGTTTGTTCTTGTGCTAGCCGGTGAACTCCCATACAAAAAAGTATGATTCTCTATGGACATTGTCCTTGGCCTACTCACCCACAAGTAAAACCATGCTTGTTGGTTCATAGCACAAACTCACTCCTTGTGACTAGTATCCTATGGTTCAAGATGGACCCTTAGGTGCCATGGTACTTGGACTCATTCCAACTATTGGTTATCAAGACTTAGTACCTCAAATTATGAGTATAAGAGGCCTTCCAAAATGGTAGGCATTTGAAATCAACATGGACTACTGGTATATAAATATAGGTAAGAAAATGTGCAATAAAGAAAAGTTAGATATGGAGTTTAATCATCTTCTCACTTGGGATAAGTGAAAACAATTAGGATGAAATTGACTTTTAATATTACATAAGATTATCCACCAAAGAATTAGAGAAATAGGATTCAAGATCATGGATAGTATGATAGGATGTTAGCACATGCAACCAAGGTACATATTAAGGAAAACAAATTTGAGTAGTGATATTGAAATCTTATAAGATTAAGAAGTTGAGGTTTACACGTGATAATTGGAGTACTACATGAAATTATTTTATATTTGCATAGAAGAATTAAAGAAAGTAAAATACAAAATGCTTCAGACATATGAAATTATGCATTATTTTCTTAGCATGTATCCAGTTTTGTGGGACCATGCCTATCCTTATTTGAGATGAATTATTATGAGATGTGTTGTATCCTTGTTTCATCAAAGACCTATTGAACTCGTAGAAAAGTGTGAGGACTATTTTATATGAAATCTATCTTTTGTAAGTCTTTTTTGGAGTCCTAGGGGGTTCTTTTGGATTGGAGGTAATTGTGAGTGTCAAAATAACTTGATGACCCATTAATGATTAAAAGGAAAAATGATTTTTCTATTTTGACAATTGGAATTACAAGAAAAATATTTATAGCAAAAAGAATTTCTTTACTAACATTGCTACGATTCAGAGGCTTATTAGGACCCATATTTTGAAAAAAATCTTTCTTCTCCTAAGAGACTGTAGGGCAGTTTGAAGCGAGAATGTAGTTTTTTTGTGTTTATTGGAAAGTAGGGTAACGTAACTCACTCATGTAGTAATAACGAAACAAATTCTATAATTTCAATTTTGTAAGTACATAAAAACGTGAGTAAATTTCATTTAAGCAGATAAAAAAATAATTTTATCAAGCCTTGAGTTGATTGATGCAAAAGAAAAATGTGCTATTTCTATAACCTAGAAGATTCTAGAAATCAAGAAATAGAAAAATAGAAATGAGTTTAAATATCCAATCTATTAGTGAAACCCTAGCTTACACTTTTGCACAACCTGACATCATATTCATGTTGCACTTGCACCTAATTCTTTTCATGGAAATAGAGATAATAATCCTTCCTTTGCCTACAAATATGCGAGTAAGAAAATAATAAAGAAACAAATTAGATTAAGTATATATCATACATGTAAAAATAGAAGGAAATAAAATACAAGTAACCCTTTGTGAAGGGCGTAGCCTAGCCCGAAAAGTTCATGCCTTAGGGTAATGAGGAGAAAGATACCTGCTCACACACCTTTTAGCGAATAGTAATAAAAAATGCATAGAATAAGAGAAAAGTTTAGATTTCTCTGATGTCCTTTATTCAAAACTATATCAGCTCGATCCCCTACAAATAGCTGCCCAACAAATGACATTGAAAAAAATTACGCTCTGTAGAAGTTCAATGGAATAGTGGAGAGCCATACGAGTGAATATGGGCCCTGCCATGCATTCAAAGTTGTGGATGTTCTTCCTATTGATCATTGCCACAAGGGGCTTCATGCAAACAAAATTTCAGACACTCTTTCGTGGGTCCCCATCCAAGTCCATAGATCTTCCTAAACCACTAGCACTACAGTCAGTATACAAAAACATGATCTAATTCTCCTTATAAATAGGCAAAAGAATGTGGGAAGGAATTAGGAAATAGAAAATTGGAAATTGGAAATTGGAATTGAGGGTGAGAAGAAGGTAGAGATGGAAAGTGTGTGTGTCACAAGAGTAGGAGGGTTTATTGCCTCTTGGCTTATAAGGATGCTCTTGATCAAAGGCTACACTGTAAAAGGAACAGTCCGCAATCCTAGTCAGTATTTATTTTTTATATATGAGAAATTGAATTTTTAGGGTTTAGGTAGGGGAGGGGAACTCATCCCCTATATTTATTATATTTTATATCTATATCGATGAGGATCAATTATATGTAGATGATAAAAAGTATAAGCATCCAAAAGAGTTGGAAGGGGAGGAAGAGAGGCTTGATCTTGTGAAGGCTGATATTCTCGATCCTGACAGTTTGATACAAGCTATCAGAGGGTGCAAAGGAGTATTTCAGATGGCTTTCCCTATCATTGAAGATCCGGTATGTCCCTGTCCCTTTCCCTCGCTTGTTTAGCTGAGTATTTTTACTGGTCTACGCACTTAATATTTTAATGGCCACTTCCATAGGCACAAGTGTTGCAGGCGGTTGTGAAGGGCACTCTAAATGTGTTGAAAGCCTGCAACAAATTGGGAGTGAAGGCTTTAATCCTTGCGTCTAGCATCGGCACCATTTACCTCAACCCCAAAAGGAATCTGCAAGCTATAGTCGATGAAGACTGCTAGAGCAACCTTGATTACTACATTGAAATCAAGATCACAAACTAAAAGTTAGTTATGTCACAATCATAACTAAAGAATCTACATTTTTCCCCTCTTTAAGGCAATTCAGCCCGTTGCGTTGTTTTGAATAAACTGATTAACAGATATATGCCCGAGAGATTGATTGAACAAATTGTGAGAAGATGGATCTCTCAATAGATTATGGGAAAATATATTCGATGATTGAATATTGTGCTTGAGATGTACATTTGATGAAAATGCACAACTGAGAGGCATAATTGAACAATTGATGGAAATGAGCAGTATAGCCAAATTGATAAGTTGATTAAGCTGATTCAGTTGATTAAGCTGATTTAGATTGATCCTAGCGCAAGACAAGTTGATCAAATAATTGATTAATTGATTGATCTAGGGGCGAGGACATTTGAGAAGCAAGTTGATTGATCTGATAAATTAATTGATAAAGAGATTAAGAGACATGTATCAGTTGGATAACGCATTTGATTGATCTCTCTAAAACAAGGAATCTATGAAGAGAATATTGAAAGAAATGGTGGTGAGAAACGGTTGATGTTAAAGATAAAAAGAGATGAAATGAAGAATGAAAGAAAGGAAATGAAATGATAGAAGGAAGGGATGAAGGAATAAAAGAATAATTGATGAGAGAAATGAAGAAATTATGAAAAGAATGAAGATAACAAAAGAGGAAGATGATCAAATAAATAAAGATGAAAATAAAGGGAAGAGGAAGCGATGAAAATTTATGTTCTTTTAAAGTTCTTATATCATCATCGATCTTATCATGGCAAAAGGATGAACTCATCTGAATATGGATTAGACCCAAATGAATCATATCAGTCACATATAGGAAGACACATCAAACAATGAAGGAATGCTTTAATTCACATTAGACCCGGACTTCCTCGATGATCAAGTAGACAACCATGTCCTAAGAGTGTCTAGTAAGAATTCAGGGACTTGATGTCCATTCAAGAATCAGGTCTCCCCACCCTTGGATAGGTCTCCTCCCATCATCGTAAGGTCTGATATATCTCACACAATTGTGGATACGTAAGGAGCTGACATAATGGCTAAACACCAAGAAGTGGAAGGCTTTCGCCCTCTAGCCAATTTATATAGTGGATCGAATTAGAAGCACCGCTTAGGTTGTCCCCTCTTACCCAACCCTAATGGCTTCTCGACTAGGCCCTCTAAGCATAATAACAATTTCTCTTTCACCGAGGATCCCAAATGCAAGGGGAGAGGATACTTTTGTTATTATCTTTTTGGGATCAACTAAAATAAAAATATGTGCAAATACACCAAACACATCAAACACTTTGTTCTTTTTAAGCACCAAATCAAAATGTGATTTAAGCTAAAATAAAAAATAGTTTGTTTGAAAATCACAATTTCTTCGACAAACGTCCTGCACCACACAAGTTAGCAGTTTAAATATATGATCTTTGACAAGTGAAAATGGATGCCTTGCCCAAATCGTTAGCCCTGCAAGATTAGTACCAATAATAAAAAATCCAACTTTCTCACAAGTCTATTGATACAATCAACAACTAACACAAACTACAAGGCACAAACTAAGAACTAACAAGGGCAAAAAACCAAAAGACTCTACTATTAAATGAACACAAAAACCCCATTAAGAAACAAAAATAAAAAAACTAAAAACAAACCAAAACAAACAGTCAATAGTGGTCATGTACAGCGCTTATTCATGTTGAGAGTCATCA
Source organism: Cryptomeria japonica (assembly GCF_030272615.1). Lineage (NCBI taxonomy): Eukaryota > Viridiplantae > Streptophyta > Pinopsida > Cupressales > Cupressaceae > Cryptomeria > Cryptomeria japonica. The sequence continues at coordinate 891,939,578 of NC_081407.1, read as the reverse complement.
ATTAGGCGCTTTCTAATATCTCAATATTTATCGATGACCATTTTACTATATGACTAGTGTCTATGTGGGTATTATAAAAGACACACTATTAGGCAACAACTAAAGATTTCAGTTGTTATGAAATAGTCTTTATTTGGGGTATAATAATCTCTTATATTGCAACCGTTCACTTATGTGTAAACTATATGTCAATTTTATACTTTGGTAGGACTCCTGTGCAACTTGACCAAAGACTTAAAATCTCTGACAGTAGTCTTTAGTTATCATATGTAGATAAAGTTGGTGTGCAACTAATGTTTTCCTATTGTGCAATCGTCTTTAATTGTTCCACAATTTCTTAGTAAACATTAAGCAAGGAACGGAAAAATATGAGGCATGTCAAAATAATTCAAAGAGCACAACCTTAAATCACAACTCTTGAGGCCAACACAATTTCTATTCAAATGCAAATGGTAAGTTGGAAGCCGAATTCCACAACACTTGCTTGTACACTTGCAACGTGTTTCAAATAGATAAAATCCTAACCAAACAACCCTTATTTTTAAAAGGAAATGAATCAACAATTCATAGAGATCATATAAACATTTCTATAGGTCATACCCGTAGGTGTGTGTTTGATCTTGCGGTTATGCCAGTGACTCGTAATCACAGGTTAGTTTACATATTCTAAGGCATATGTCAGCTCTTTATGTATTTTCCTATATATTAAGTAACTATCTAACATATCTATATCAACTTTCCAAATAATTAGCTTTGTTTATTTGTTTTCAATTTCAAATGTTTTATTTAATACTTTACTCAACATATTGCCTTTCAAAATTATTTTAATTGTATTATTATATGGTTAATTTTGTTTCATTTATTTTTCCTAAGATTATATGCAAAGGAGATTTTACTATTTGTTTCAATACTATAATTTATATTTTCATTTTATGTACACATTTTTGAAATCATGAAAATTATATTTCCTACACTTCTACCACTCATTTTACACCCCTTTTGCGTGGGCATTTCAAGTACTTGGCCCTAGCGCATGATTTTATCTAATCTAGTGCACATCGTTTTACTCAATATTCCTCTTTGGCAGCCAAAAATGGAAGTAAACACATCTCCTTGGACATTTATCATCCCTCAATTTATGCACTCCCATTCAACGTTCAAATTTCCACCTACAAGTTTGATCCAATTCATTTTTTTGCTGAAAATGAGGTTTAAAATATTTGATTATGGCTCAATACCAACCTCGTCCAACTATATGTCATGTTTCGATTTCCACTTGAGAGGATTTGAATTATGTGCCTAAGTTAATTGTAAAAATACATATCCCCTAGCACATTAACCATCTTGTATTATCCTTCACTTGCCATTCATTATCACTCCCTATTCTATATATTCAACTTGTTGCTGCTAAATTTGCCAGAGAAGAAATCTTACAATCTTTGGATGAGTACTCTGTAGCACATCTAATTTGGATCTGGAGAATTCTATGAGTAGCCTCTAGAATTTGGATTTGGTTTAAATTTCCTTTCTTGGTTTCGAATCCTCATCCTCACAAAGCTTATACCTCGTATAATCTAATGGAAAAATTAAGTTCAATGAGATTTACCAAGCGCGATTCCCTTTTAATAGATTTGCATACAAAATAAATCATGCATATTTCTATTTTAATAGATTGTGCATATTTCTCTAAGTTTACAACCACTCTTTTTTCGATCATCTCCTTTAATATTTGCACCCATCCCAACAATTCCTCAACCATAATGCCAATGAAAACATTAACCACTCTCTCTTTGTAATGCCAATCAAACGTAATTGTCGTAATATCCATCGCAAATAAATTGGTGCCTTCCATGGCTGACTCGGGTAGGGAAGATTTTAGATTAGTTTATAGAGGATTTTTGTAGGATACAAAAAATGTCATATCCTTCTATATATATAATTGTTATTGTATCCTTCTATATATATAATTTATCCTTCTATATAATAATTGTTATCCTTCTATATATAATTTATAGGTGATGTGTGACCATAGCTATGGCAAAGTATATTGATGTTACAAAATTTGATTTGGGCTGCTCCAGAATGGAGGGTCATAAAGTAAAGTGCAACCCATCCAATATCAAGGATGCATCACAAATTCTAGAGGGTAAAAACTAATATATTGCTAATTTGCCACAAATTTTGTGTGAGAGCGAAGCTATGTATGTTGTTGCTAGTTTCCATTCTCCTAACGGATGATTTCTTTTTCTTTTTAACCACCTTCTAATCATCGTTACTACCATGTTTTAAGTGGGTAGATGATGAAGGTAGATCAATAATAGAAGGACCTTTTTCATTTCGATCCACGATAATTTGAACCTCTGACATGCCCTGAGGGAGGACACCGGTGAATTCATCTCCAGCCTTCCCTCGATACTTTATTGTTGCATTGATGTTGTGATGGGCAAGGTTTCATTACTCTTGTCAGCCAAACTACAAATGTATCTCTTTCACCTTTGTGAGGTTTTTTATCACCCTCAAGCTGTGACTGCATAATTTTGAGGTCTGGAAACCTTGGTGAAGACATTGGATTCTCCAAAGGTGGCATTCATGAATGGAAGACATTTGTTAGCTAGTTGAGAAATGAATCTTTTTATGGATTGTATTCGTCCTTGTAGAGATCTTAATTGTTTGATATTTCTAGGAGGTGCCATCTCCATGATTTCTTGTACCTTTGCAAGATCTACCTTGATTTCTTTTTCTGAGACTATGTATGCCAAAAGTTTGTCAGATGTTACACCAAAGACACACTTCCTAGGATTGAGTTATCCATTGATATGTTCCAATCTTTGAAAGATTTATCCAGGATTTCCAGATGTCCTTCTCTTGTGAATGATTTAGTCAATAAGTCATCTACATAATCTTCCATGAATGTGTGCATCATGTCATGAAATATTATGGTCCTTTCTCTTTGATAAGTCACTCGTGCATTTTTCAAGCCAAAAGGCATGACATTCTAACAATAAGTACCCAATGGACAAGTAAATGCTGTTTTATCTTGGTCCTCTGGTACTATTTTGATTTGATTGTATCTAGAGAAAGCATCCATGAGAGATAACATAGAATGTCCTGTTGTTAGATCTACAATTATGTCAGTGCTGGGTAAAGGAAAGTCATCCTTCGGACAAGACTTGTTGAGATCTTGGAAGTTTATACAAATCCTAATGATTTTATTTAGTTTAGATACAGGCACAATGTTAGAGATTCATTTTTTATATTCGATAGGTCTAATGAATCCTACATCTAGTAACTTCTTCAAGTCTACTTTGACCAATATGGCAACATGTGGGTTCATATTTCTTAGTTTATGTTTGATAGGTTTAGCTACATGTTGTATAGATAAGTGACACATGATTAGATCTGGATCTACTCCTGGCATATCTACATAAGACCAAACAAAATTGATGATGAAGTCAGGCCTTTCTTTTTCTGTTAGTGATTCGACCAGATGTATGATTGCTGCTTTAGTGCCAAAATTAATTGATTGAGTTGGCTCACTTAAATTGGGTAATCTCTCCTAATAATTCTCAAGAAGACTGTCAAGTCTCTCATCATCAAGTTCCTCAAAGAGGTTTTCACCATCAAATACGTTCTTTGTTTTTACTTTTTTATGATCTAATATTGCCATTAGATGGTTTTCACCATTATATCGATTTTTTATTTTGCTTTTGCAACTAAGAGACTTGGAACTCTCGAGATTGAGAACTCTGTTATGAGTGTCACTGCTGGAACATGTTTCTTGGTTTACAGAACAAAAGTATTGGACAATGGTGTCGTCATCTAGGAAGATAGGTATGTTAAGGTGTCCAAGTTGTTCCCAGTCTATGAGTTCAGGATGTATGAGGGGTAAGGGATTGTTTGGCGGGTTAAGGTCCACAATAGTCAGGGTCATGATGGATTAATTGTCAAAATTTGTTTCATTTAGGCTAAAGCCTATGATGATACCTTCTTCAGAATTGATTTCGTTTGAAATCTGATTATCCTTGCTAGAGACATTGATATGTTGTAATCCAACTTCAACTGGTCAATCCCCCAAATTTTATCCATCATAGGGTATGGGTGTTTATGTGTGGATTGTATCTACCTCAATTTCCTCAGTGACATCAGAGAAAGTATCCCATTCATATTATTTTGAGTCTATCTCAGAATAAATTTCTAAGGCTATACCATTGTATCTTACAGGAATATTGTAAGACGAGAAGAGGTCTCTGATAATTTATACAAGTTGTGTGGCTTGTGTTGATTCGGGTTTTGTTCTTGCTTGTATTCTTTGAATTTTTTCATAAACAGTTTATCTTCTTCGAGTAGCAGGCTCTTCTCATTATAGTTTAGATTCATCTTCCCTATGTGTTCTGTCTGTTTCTTTTGTGACTGATTATGTACTGGCTTGATCAGGTTATTTCATTGCTTGTATATGATGTATCTATTTGTAAGAAGCTTCTTCTCTTTGAATAGAAAGTTCCTCTTGTTTCCTTTCATATTCCTCATCTCTTTTATCTTTGCTAATCCTTGCATCTACTTGATGTAGTGCTTCTAGCCATTAGTCCTCCTAGTATGTGACCCTTCTTTTCCATCGGGTATTTTGATGATGATCTCATTTTTGTTCATGTGGAAGATGTTGATCATACACCAGTCCTAATTTATCTTTGGTAAGTTGTGAATGGGGTTGCATTGGTTTTGTGATGCCTTCCTGATGCTTTCCAATTGGACTTGTTCCTTAATATCCCATCAGTTGTATGATTTTAAATCCTTTTCCATATTATTTTTTGGGAGTAGTGATGTTAAAAGATTTTTCTCATATGTCTTCTTCATCTTGGTAGAGCCAATTCAAAACATATTTTTCTTTTGTTTCATCTGGTAGGGTCCCTGCTTGAATGAACATGCCATCAAACTTTTTGATAGGCTATGAACATTGTTGTTTGGAAGTTGATGGTTGTCCATGAGATTTTGGTGAAATTGGCATCTTTGATAGACATAAGGATTCAAACAAGTATTCTCCCATGCCTTTGTCTTTTAACTTCAAACCTTTCTCAAAATATATGAATAGGGTTTTGAGTTGATCCTTGATGGTTGCTGATCTAGAAGTGGGAGCTTCCCTGTTAAGTTATACAAAAAATACTGAACTTGTTTGACATTATTGCAATATTGGAAAGGATTAGTGTCTACTGTGATAGTAATTTCCTGCTCATCATATGGAAATTTAAGGCACTGATGATATGTGGATGGAACCACTTGCATTTCATGGATCCAAGATCGACCCAAAAGAATGTTGTAAGATAAGTCCATGTCCAGGACTTGACATAGAGTATCTTTCTAAATTGGCCCTACTTGAATGGGTAATACCATGTACCCTTTTGATGATCTTTCCTCATCATCATATGCCTTGATTGCTATCTTTTTCTTTGTAACAATGGTCATTTCTGAGAAACCCAATGCACAAATAAGTTTTAGAGTACAAATATTTAGACCGGCTCCTCCATCTATTAGCCCTCTTTTCACTCGATGTTTGTAGACTAAGAATTCAATATGGAGTGTGGTATTATGTGGATGATTAAGAGAGAGAACATTGTGCTCTAAAAATGAAATATTGTGATGGACAATTAAATGTCCCACGTTGGCTTGGAATCTGTCAATATACAGTTTATTTGGAACTGTAGTGTCTGGGAGAGCGTTTTCTAGAATATCCTTGTATGAAGGTGAGATCTTAAGAAGCTCTAATATTGATATTTGAGTGGGTGTCTTCCTCAATTGTTCCACCAAGTTGTATTGATCATTTTGCAGATGTTGTTGTTTTTTATGTGTGTCCCTTCAATACATATTTTCGTGCTCGAGTAGTTATATTGACAAGGACATGTTTTTATTTGTTTTTAATAGTAATGACATTAATTTGATCATCCGATGTCGATATGTCATTGATATGGGCTCCTTTGTTGTTCAAGGATGATGATGCACCTTTATCATAATTTGGGAGTGGATTCTTAAAGGTTGCATGTTCATCATTGGTCTTATGACCATCTACCATTATGTCACCATTATCAATTAGATCTTGAACCAAGTTCTTCAAGCTTAGGAAGTCATTTATGTGATGCCCTTTTTTCTATGATATTCACAATAATGTGTGTCACTCCACCATGGTGGTTTTATTTGGGGGTCAAAATCCCTCGTGTTTAGTAATGTAATGACTTTATTTGCCAATAGTTCTCGAAATGTAGATTCATTGGTTTGTCCTAAAGGTATGAACTTTCATTGATATGGTGCTGGTTTTGAATTAGCATTATTATTATTCTCTCGGTTAATGTTGCCTTGATTGCTCATTCCAAGAATTTTGGTTCTTTGATTGTTATTTCTTTGAGGATTGGTTGGTGGAGTAATGCCAAATAATTATAACACGGTTTGTTTTGGTTTAACGTTGTCTACCACACCATCACTAGCAACATTTTTATTCCTTGTCCAAAACTTGGATTTGTCTGAGTTGTTATAGTAATTGTTGTTATAGGTGTTGTTTTATGAGCCAACACCCTCTTAGAGAAATTCAATTTTCCTTTCTTGATTGAGGTTTCTTCCACTTGGATGTCATTCTCAATAAGCTTTGCAAAAGTAGATAGACATTGTATTTTGAGTTGATAACTCATTTCATCGTTTGACTTGTCTATGAAAATTTCCATTTTTTCCTTTTCTAGCACATCCCATGGGTATCTTGAGACCATGTGTCTAAAGTGTTGTAAGAATACCATGAAAGTTTAATTGCTCTTTTATTTTGTATTGCAAATGTCTAGCATGGTGACCTTATGTTGGATATTGTAGGAGTATTGTCAAATGAATTTATTCACTAACTCATCAAATGATCTGATAGGAGGTGTGAGTCTTGAAAGCCATTCCATTGTTTGTCCTCCCAAGCTTCTTGGGAATAGCTTCATCATCTAAGTATCATTATGGGAAAACTCCAAGCTCATAGTGTAAAACTCCTTATCATGATCATGAGGATCTCTCTTACCATTGTATTTATCATACTTTGGTATCTCCATGTTTGGTGGGAAAGGCACCATGCTTAACCTCCTATCAAAAGTATAAGGACAAATGTCCTCCAAAGAGTACCTTGTCATGGGCCCTTGTTGCATTTCTTGCATCTGTCATTGGAGTGCTTGAATTTTTTGTGTTATTTTGGCTAAGGGAGCATTTTCTTCATTGAATATTTGATGGTGAGCCTCCCCTTGTTCACTAATGTTATCATGATTCCAGGTACCGTCTTAGTTGTGGGTGTTATCTCGATTATAGGTGGTATCTCCTTCCAAGTGCTCTTGATTTTGAGTATGGGATGTGTAGGTCCATGCCCTTATTCTTAGGATCCTTTCATTGGTATTCTTTACACTTTCTATGTCAAAATCTTTAGGAATCGTGACTCCTTTACTAGTTATCATGAGGAGCTATTTTTGCTTATCTAATTCTATAAGACTTTCCATGACTTTTTGGAAAGAGGAATTCTCTTGACATTGTTGGATAAGATCCTCAGTGATCTCTTCTTCCCCCATGTGCATATATTCATCAAAAGGATTGGACTCCCTGTGACTCATTCTTGATCTTGGTTGTGGATCCTTTTCTTTGTTTTTCTAAGATAGAGTGACAACAACCATCATTATACCTCTAAAGTAGTGAATTACTCTTCTCCTAGTGGGGTTCTTGGTGGAGTTGGTGGCTCAAATCGAGCTTCATTGTAAGTGATACAAAATCTTGGAAAGAAAGCGGGATTGATCTTTCCCCCTTTGTTAAGACGTTGGCTAAATGTTGTTTTTTGTGTAAAAGCCCTACTTCTCAAAGGCTCTTCGTCAAAATCGTTAGTTTTTCCTTGAAGATATAGTCGCATATGATGCAGGAAAATATAGTATGATATAAAGAGTTGACGGTTGATGTAGAGAAACCTTCTCCTCTTGATAACCACTCTAGGGCTAGGTTGTCTCTTCTTCAAACCAGTTTTTAGACAAGGATGCTTCTTCTTGGTATGTTGAAGGGTGTTCATGCGAGTTATCAAAGTTTGAATTGAGAGATTGGTTAAATGAATACTTTGTTTGGATTTCTAAGTCTACTTAGTCGAATAGAGGGTTTGATATACCTCTATTCATCTGACCAAGTGTGTCAAATGATATGATACAGTTCCTCGATATTGGAAACTAACCTGATTTGACCAACTTAGAAAACTAACTTGGTATGTTGATGTTTGGATTTGGTTAATTTGAAACTTGTGATCACTAACTGATATTGTGTTGATCCATTTTCTCCTATCTGCATTGGATTTGACAAAAAGACCCAAAAGGGTATTTGAAACTGGTTATGAATTTTCAAAAATGTTGGTAGATTGCTCTTTGTTTTTACCTAATTTTGGTCATGCGTTAAAACAGACCTCTTATGTGCTAAAAGATGAGTCGAAAGCACTACAAAGTTGGTCAGATGCGCTATACTTTCCCTGAAATTTTTTATCTAGTATTGTTTGATAATACAAATGTTGATTTTGCAATGCGGTAAACTGTTTTGTGCAAGCGCTAACTTTTGGTTGGTATGCACTATTTTATGATTGCTATGTGCTACACTGATGCTCTTATGTGCTAATATAGTGTTCATAAGCGTTATCTAATTTTTTCCAATGTTCTTTTGTTTATGCGCTAATTTGATCTGCTTAAGCGCTAAGATTTGGTTTCAATGCATTATTTGATGGTTGAAATGCACTACATTGATGGTCTAATGCGCTAACTGTTCTGATTTTCTCAGTTTGATGAGTTTGTTGAAAGTTTAAAAATTATCTTTGTTTGATGTATGATCTTTTGATAAATGATTTAAAAACAATATAGACAAAAGCAATAATAGTTTGTCTATGCTAACAAATCATGTATGTTGTTTTGAGGATGTGTTCAAATCCCTAATGTTTTCATTAGTTTTGATACAAAGAAGACATATCAAGTAGACGCTTTATTCAAGTTTCATTGACAATATCATAGCCCACACTCGATACTCCTTCAACTCAAACAGCCGTTGCACCCCCCAGAGGGCACCCATTTTTTTGCCTTTGTCTAGAAATTAACCCAAAGAGGATTGCTCCTCAATTGAGTAGTTATCTTGGGAGATGTATGGTGAGTATTCTTGTGGGAAAATTCTTCCCCACCCTTGCACTATGATATTTCCAATGTATGGCAACTGACTCAGCTCAAAGTTTCTACTTCTATTGCTTATAATAAAGGTTATGTTCAGCATGACAAATGATAAACTCAATTAAGAGACTTCCTAACCTTTAAAAAAAAAGATTTTCGCATCACAAGGATACTAGGGGAAGGTTATAAAATGCACACTGCCATTGGAGGGGATTTTAATCAACCTCCACAATTGATTATAGCGGGTTGGTAAACTTGGCGATAAAGTTGTTGCCCATTTGGGTCATACCCTTCTCACTAGCCCCCTCAAGGCTTCGGGAAGGCATGCCCTCTAAAAGGTTGTATTTTCTAAATTGAAATAAATCTTGACAATGGTGTGTTTTTCTTTTTGATCACCCGATTAAGGGGCGAGCATATACCTAACACCTTCAAAACACGGAATACATGCTTTCTTTTTATCTAATATCGTAATCGTTTTCTAAAAGACTATCTTGGAGATGATGCTCCAGAAGACATGTGATTATTTTTATCCCAAGATAGAAATGTGTGAAGATAATAAATATTTTGAACAAATAAGATCATGGTCAACCAAATGAAATTCGCCAAATGACTCAACAATGATTGCAAACTTTTAAAGCTTTTAACATTGCGATGTGAGGTTCTTTTTAAGCTTCCAAACGAAATCTGAGGTTTGTTTTAAATTCTTGCAAGAAAGATGAGTTATTTTTACCAACTTTAAAGGTGAACAAAGAAACTATTCTAAGTCCCCCTGTAGACAACTGTTAAAACCTGCAACCAAATTAGTTAGCAAAAATCCAATTCTGATGGTGGGCTTCAGAAGCCTGATTTTTAGCTCTGCTCTAAATTTTTGTCTCCGCCAACTCTATGCACTCAATTGTAGTACAAATGTATTAAGAAATGATGCCTACATGCTATAAAATCTAGCAAATGTACTACTCTGAGGCCTAGATGCGCTAGTCTGGTCCTCCTACGGGCAAAAATAGGAGAGAGGGATAAACGCTAAAAAAATATTAGATGCGCTGAAAGATTATTTCTTTGTGCTAATATGTAACATGGAAGTGCTAGGAAAAGCTATGGATGAGCTAAAAGAACTCTCTGATGCACTATTCTAATATTTTGACCTAATATTTATGTTCAACCTACAATAAAAATGATATTAGATTTGGGGACGTGCCCCACGGTGGGCACAAAAACTATATGCTGGAATATGTGGTGACCAAATTATTAAAATTTAGATCCAAAAGGCCAACATACCAATGAGGATTTTGAGTGTAAAGATCAACTATCTTAAACTAGTTTAACTTCTCAAGATGTATCTCATTTTTCTCTATCTCATATGATCCCTAAAGTCAATATTTTTCTCTCAGATCTTTGAGAAAATGACTTAGGAATGACGACTTCAAGAATGAGTGATATTGTGATCTACATGCATGAATGCATTTTAAGATCTATATGAAATGTTCAAACTATGATATTAAGCAAGGATGAAGATAATGATATGGTAAATATATTAACAAACTATCCTAGCATGATATACTAGCATGGATATGTTATGATATAAAATGTTTCTTAATGACAAAATGTTATTATAGGAAAGAGAGGCTAAAATGCTTGATATAATTAGACTATAATGTAGATGCATGAAACTTGGATATGATTAATGAAGAATGTGAGCTCTATTTATAGAGGAAATAGGGCAATGAATAATTAAAATTGAATAATCTTAACAAGGGTCAAGATTGAAAGTTATCAATCCATGTTTATAGTTTTCACCAATGAAATGGTGACAATTGTCAACAAGAGGTGGCTTGAGAGGGGATGCAAGAGGCATGAAATGCCTGAGAAGAAATGAAGGTCACCTAAGGAGGTTGGGTTATGGTTAGTTCAACATCATCCATTGGATAAAGCTTTTACCCAAGGGATAAACTCTTGTGTAGGGGGGAAATGGGATAACTAGGGTCAAAGCCACGAGTGCTTGATGAGACCCTTGGGTTAAATTAGGGTTAAGATAGAGAGAAAGTCTCTACCCATGTGGTAAGGTTGATTTAACCATTAATGGTTTGGGAGACTTTGAGCGTTAACTTGTTGAAGGCATAAAGCCTTTAATTCATTTTGAAGACTTTTGGGGATTTTTGAGAAGTGACTTCTATTAAGGAATGTACAAATGTTCAAGTGATGAATTAGACTAGTTTAGGACGATTAGAAGAATCTAGAAGGCTCTAGAAGAAGATTAATCATGCAAGTGGATTTGGTAGGAGAATGCAAGTGGGATGAATAGAATTTTAATTAAAAAAAAATATTTTATTTCAACTAAAATAGATGCAACTTGCATTTGTAGGAAAATACAAGTGGGGGGGGTATTAATAAATTTAATTTATTTATATGCAAGGATAAATTTAATTAAAATTGAGAAAGGGGATTTGATTAAATAAAGTGATTTATTTAATTAAAGGCTAGAAACGGGGGGGGTAGATAATTAAATAGATGAAACTACAGAAATTAATTAAATAAGATTTAATTAATAAGGGGATGCGGTTTAAATAAATATTAAATATTTATGTAAAAAGGTGGTCATATTTATACATCTACAAGATCTATTTCCTTAACCCTTAAACCTAATAAGAGGAGTATCTTGATTATAGGTGTTATCTATGCATTTCACATGAATGATGCAGATAAGAAGTAGACTTGTGGATATGATTCATGCACTTTCTCTCTCTATTGTGTTTTTGTATGCATCGTTATGTTGTGTTTTTCTTTCTATAAAATCCCTTGTATGCTTTCATCTATAGAGGTGCATCTTTATGTTTTCTTCATGCTTACTAAATATTTGTGTTATATTCATCTCTTCAAATGTATGTGATTGAGATAGGATTTAGATCTCAAAATGATTTAAAATATTTAAGAAAGGATTGTCACTAATACCTTCATATTTTTGTTACATGCATTTTGAGTTCCCATGGTATGGATACATTAGTGTTAGTATGTTGATATATCATGTTGCACAAATTCCATCACTCCTGCCAGTATCACATTGTTAGTCTTCCTCGTGGTGGGTTGGGTATCTTTCATGTCATGAAAGATTTCGAGGAAGTGTAACTAATTCATGGTAGGGTGGAAACGTGCTTCGGCAATGTTCTCGCCCATGATGTGTTTGAGGGAGACAAATGTTAGGAGTTCCCATTAGGGTGGTCATCATGATTTGCTCCTTGTACATTATTTGTATTTGACCTTGTGGTCTATTGTAAAGTTTTATGTTTTGTTAAATATATCTTGATGTTAGCTTATGTAATTTGACTTTATATGTTGAAATGTAATTTCTTGTCTCCAACCTTGTATATCTACACATGCAGGAATGATTTATTCTTGATTATATGTATTTTGTGAATTATGTTATTTTGAAATTATGGTTGTCCTTACAACTATCTTGAGCCAATTAATTGTGAAGGGGTGAAGAAGAATGCTACTATCTAGCACATTTTGCAAAAAGGGGATATTACTCCTTACCTAGAAAGGCTTCATGGGGATAACCATAAATTGATTAAATCTTTTGTCAAGGGCTAGAAGGATACCTATGTCTCTATGTATGGAAAGAAGGTTGACCTCATGGAAGACCTTATCTATGAGATTACTTGCATGTCAATGGATGATAAGAAGGTCTTCAGAGACAAAAATGCATCAGAAGAAGAAGTGCAAAAATTCCCTAAAGGAAAAGAGGTGTAGTGTCTAATCAGGAAGCCAAAGAGTTTCTTTAAAATGGGCTCCATCAAACCCCTTTGGGTTGTCGTTCTTAAGCTACTTATGCATTATTTCTACCTTGATAGCCACTTTAATAATATTTTTTGGCATCATTTTATGTTGCTAAATCATTTCAGATATAAGGATAGGATTTTTTTTCCTTTTTTTCCTTTATCTTCCTTGAATGAGGTTATTAGAGATGCTAAGAAGAACCCTAAAATCTCTATTTTACATGAAGGCCTTATTATGCTCATAATGGGACACATTAAATATTTGCCTCTCCCCCTAAGAGTAAGGCTGAGATTTCTTAGGATTCAACCCCCTCGAAGGATGAGGACTCAAATTTGATTATGTCAAAGGATAAGTGTTCGGATATTGATAAGGATTCTAAGACTGGGGTTGGAATCAAAAGGGGGAATTTGAGCTATAGTAGAAGTCTAAAGAAAGGCAAAATGAAAAAGTCCTCCCCTATTTCCTCTCACTCTAAAGAATAGAGTTACCACCACTCAAATATTCTCCAAGTGATTTTGTGGAGAGTTATAAGGATAGAGATGGTAGATATCCATTTCCTCAACAATTGAACATCGAGTCACCGCATCTCAACTTGGATAAGGAGACTTGCGATGATATCCTAGGTCTTGGTAGGGATGTGATGATGGACTCTTTTAAACTACATAAATGGTATTTCAATGAAATCAAATAGATGAGCGTTAAGATAAGGTCTATTCAAGATAGGTTTGATGAGGGTGTAGAACACGGTGACTCGGGGTGGATAAAGAAGGAAAAAATATGGTTGTGTCTCTTTAAAACATTGTGACAGATGTGGCTAATTTGAAATCATATTATGAAGGGCGTATTATGGCCTTGGAAATAAAAATAGAGGATATTAATGCTAACCTAGTTAACGTGATAAAGTTTAGCCATAGTATAATTAAAGGGTCTACAAGAAGTATTGAGAATTTTGGTTGACAAATTCAAAATACTACAACAAGGTAATCCTTAATCTATCGATCTAGAGGACAAACATAATCAGGTTAGTGTTGAAATGGCAAAGGGCGATGCACCCATACCACAAGCCATCTCAAAAAGGTTGTTGGTTAGTTGCTGAAGGATTTTGCAAGATATTAAGAAGCTTGCTCAGGAATGTTTCGAGCATGAGGTTGAAGTTGTTGAAGTCTTAAAGGTCTCTTTCCTCTAGCTTTTGTTTAGTTGTTGTTTTTCAGTTGTTCTGCTAATGTTTTGCTATGACAACATTTTGTACATAGGGTTGAGGGTCCCTTCAAAACTTGTTTGAACCTTTAATCAAAAACTTGTATTATTTTAGTTATCATGTCAAATATTTTGTATTAGCAAATTCAAACTTATATTCACTTATGCAGATAATATTTAATTTATCTTGTCTAATTTAATAAAATTAAACTTTTATTTACTATGGTATGGTCACAGATACACTTGGAATATTAACAAGTTAACTTTTGCATACCAAATATGAAGATTCCAAGTTAAGAGAGAAAAATTTAGCTAACTAATTCTCCTCTATGTTTGAATTTTCTAATAGAGTTTATGTCGACAATTGAAATAAATCACTTCCTCAAGGTTATAATTAAAAACCATTTCCAAAAACAAATGATAATCTTTTTTAGATTATTATATAGTACATGATCAATACCACACATAGAATGATATTTTAAAAAAAATCACATTGAAAAGCTTCTTTGCAAGATTGTCATTTTCATGATTTTATTTAATTTCAAATAATTTTTTGCATAAGTATTAATATTGAATTTCCTTCAACATTATTATTTGAAATATCTCTAATCCAATATTAGTTGTAAAAATAAAAGATAGTATTAAAATTTATGTTAACACAATATATAAAAAATAAAATAAAATAAAACAAACTTATATTTTATGAAAGAAAATTAATAGTGAAAACAATCAACTTATCTTCATTACTCCATAAAAGTAATTATGGACTTTACTTATCTATTCTTATTTCTATATAACTTTTATTTACCATAGTATGTTCATAAATGCACGTAAAGATTAATAAGCTAACTTTTGCATAACAAATATGAAGATGCCAAATAAAAATTTAAAATAAGAGAAAAAAATACATACCATTATTATTTTGAAATATAAATAAAATTCTAGATAATTTTACTTTGAGAATTCTTTTTGAAAGGTTGCTCAGGTCATGATTTTATTTTAGATTCAAAATTTAATCTAAAATATTAGATTTTATGAATGTGTGAAAAATAATTAAATAGAAACAAGAACATGACTACTAATTTATAATCATTATTTATAAGTGTCATTAACTTTATTATTTCCAATACCTTTAATAAAATATTATTTGTGAAAATAAAAAATTGAAAATATATAAAAATTAAAAAAACTAAAACAAACCCAAGAGAAAATTAATGATGAAAAAATGGACTCATCTCTATAACTCCATAAAAATAATTGGAGGCTTTATTTATCTATACTTAATTCCATTTTACTATCAAAATAGATTCTACTTATTTTAGGCTTTTTCTTTTAAGCGGATTTTTCATCTGCAGACAAATGCTCCATCGATAAGGAATGTGGTGGTCTATAGCAGCAATAAGGATTGTGAGTATAGCTCATGCACTCTACACAAGCTTTTGAAATACGAGCGTCCACTGATTTTTCATCTGGCTCGAATGATTTTTCATCTTCTGTTGAGAAATGGTTCACTGATTCTTCATCCTGTGAGAAATGCTCCTCCACTGATTTCTCATCTGGTGAGAAGTGCTCCTCCATGAGGGGTGACAAATTAGGATGATGTGGCAAATGGCAGCAAGTAGGATCAGAAGTATATCTTCTGCAGTCTGTACAACTAGGTAACATTCGACGGTCTCCAATCAGAATGGTACGCTTAGCGGAGGAGACATGGAAATTAAATAAACTGAGCGACACAACAAGTATAAAATGGAAAAATAAATGGAAAAATACCAAATAACTCAGCAGATGAAGATGAAGATGAAGATGAAGATGGAGATGGAATCCAGCTATATTTATAGAGACTTAAATTATGAATAGTTCAAATTATTGTTAAATTTTGAGTGAGAGACGTTCAAACTGATAGTGCGTCTAAAACAGTGGAGAATGGAAATCCAGCTATATTTATAGAGACCACATTATGAAGACACAGAAGGAGAATGGAAATCCAGCTATATTTATAGAGACCACATTATGAATAGTTCAAATGATGGTTAAATTTTGAGCGAGAGGCGTTCAAACTCATAGTGCGTGTAAAACAGTCCGTATATGACGTACGTTATTGTTAAAATATTCATTGACTTAATGCTTCGGCTTATATCTCCATGTTTAAGTACCGAGCAACTAAAGGTTCCATGATTTTGCACATGCATCAAATGGATGGCAATGTTTTAACTCAAGCGGGAAGATGCTTGAAGGATAGCAACCAGTATTGAGTGGACATTATAACCTGCACGTAATGAACGAGCAGATCGGATGATCCTCGCAGTCTCGTGAAGGAAGATGGAGGGAAGTTATTGACAACGGCATCGTGAGATGATGTCGCGTGTCCCATGCAGACTAGCAAGGTGCGAAGGTGGGGCCGCTAACAAAATTGAGCTGGAAGATGACTGGACAATGCGCCATCAGGCTTTTGTGGACCCATCTTTCTACGTTGGAAGGTCAATATCAATATTGACAGATGGTGATCGCGCGATGTGCCATGCTAGACAGATCTACGACGGATATAGAGCGTTTTTTAAACAGAGTGTTTGGGGCATTTTTCATTGTTATTCATGCGGGAAAATTGAAGGCAGAAGAAAATAAGATTGTTGACATTGAATAAAAAGAGGCATGTCGAGGCACATGGATGTCGACTGATTCTCAACAGACCGATTTAGGAGGTGTTTTGTTGGGTCGATTCGTATTAATAGACAAAGTTGGCAATACCAGAGGTGGCAATATCAGCAAGTTTCCATTGCCACTACAAAGAGAAGTTAAGATCTTCAGAAGGATACAAAATCATTCACGTAAGGTGAACTTGGTCAGAAGGGTAGTGAATTGGCAGTTTGAGTCTGACGATGTTTCGATTCGATGGATATGATTTTTCAAATCCATTTAGTGGTAGGATGTGTAGAAAAGCATTGGAATGATTATTTTTTCTCATGCATGAACACCACCAAGAAAGGAATTTTCATTATAAATACAGCTATGTGGTGTCTTCAATTGGTAAAAAGAATAAGAAAATTCATTAGCTTCTCCAAAGGTTTTGAAATGGTGAATATGATTTTTGCGTAGTCTCGTGCTAGAAGTTACACTGAGCTCTTTGATACCAGATGGAATTCTTTTGGGTGTGAGTATTCTTATAGTCGATGGAGTATTGAAAATGGGGAGGATAGTTGATGGAGACTTGAAATTAGTTTCTTATCAGAACAAGCCCTGCAGGACTCATCCCCCGTCTCTCCTCCGTCACTCGCTAGTAGAGGGTTAAAGAAGGAGCTTTATAGAGGAAAAGGAGAAGAACAAGGTTGCGATTGGGGGAGTAGCTGATCATCTCAGCATAGGCATGGAAGTTGCAATGCCTTCCCTTCACTTTATGTTCCTCTATGAGCTCCTCTTTCTACTTTCTCTGATCCTAGGCATGAAGGTTTAAACTTCTCATCTAGTTTAAGGGTGACTATACTTCTTTTCAAGATCTAATTTCCCTTCCAGAAGGGAAATTCTCTGCAAAACAAAGATGATGTATCTCATGGTCCATTTTAAATTATCTGCAATGATAGTGGCATAGCTCAAAAGGTTTTGTTTCTACCAAAATGTTGTTAGAAATTTTGGTTCTACTTCATCATGAATGCCAGCATGGGTAGTCTTCTGGGAGACTGTGAGTAATATTTTTGTAACAAAGCCATAAGCAGTCTTATGATCTTGTAACAGGTGACTCCTCTGGCCTGAAGCTTGTTTTTTCCCTTGTTTCTATAAAAAGGAATTCAGGGCCATGAGACAGAGGTCGAGAAATTTGGTCACAAATCTTGGGGGTCGAGAAGCTTCATCCATAAGTTTGGATCCAAGCCCTTGGTCATGTATAGTAAGTCTAAGTGAAATGAGTAGGCTATAATAGGAATTTGTAGAGAAAATAAAATAGATCTTGTGTCTTATTTTGTTTGAAGTTCTTGAAGGAGTTATATGTAAGATAATTTCTAACAGAAAATAGCTTATTAAATGAATGCAAGCATAGTTCAAATTCATTTTCTCTAGTTTGTAACTCTATTATGTTTTGAATTAGTAAGATCAAGGGTTTTTGCATTCATTTCATTGTTGTGATGTATGTGTTTTCTATCTTATGCTCTGAACTAAGGGGTTGGTTAAATTGATAGGATAGGATCTGCAAACTGATGGAACTTATAAATGGATTCTGATAAGTATTTTGGGTTGGGACAGATAGATGAGATGCATTGTAAGGCAGTGTTATCTTAAGATCTCCAGCTATTAGATTAATGTTTTGTTCTGTTATATTTCATCTTATGTTTTACAATTTTAATCGCCCAATGGATAAGACACTAGTCGTGGATTTAAGTTGTTTCTAGTAAAAATTCTTTACCCCTAGCTCATCAACAGCTTGATGTAAATCGATAATTTCAAAATATCTTTTTATTTTTGTTTATGTCAATGCTTGTCAAAAGTTGTCTCATGCTTGAAAGTAGGTCGAGGATCACTGAGAGCTAGCCACTCTATAGCATTCTCCCTCTTTGTTGAGCCCCTTTTAGGAGTAAGACCTTCTGCTTTATTTTAAAGTCGTCTGCAATTATGGTGCGGAGATTGCATGAGCATTAAGGCACCACCCTCCCATCTTTTGTAGAGGCCAAAGTGAAGAAGGGTTAGCATAATCCTTGTCATATGTTTCTCCAAATCCTCGAGTATCTCTAAAAAAGTGCAATCTGGGGAACCAACGGGAATAATTGGAATTCTTGAAATGCTAGCAAACTTGACTATGCTAAGAATAGAAAATAAAACCAAGATGGGACATGGAAAAGAATCCTTCGCTCTACACATCTTTTGGATAAATGTTGGTAGTGATAAGTAGAATGAAAAAAAATATGCTAAAACAAAGCAAGGCAGAAGGTTTTGTGTATTCAATGAATTGAATCTTACAAGGAGGTTAACAATTAAACCATGATTATATATTTAATATATAATAAATTACATGAATATCAAAGAAAGAGAGAATTGTGAAACTGGGTATAATTATAAAAATCATTGTGAGGTAATATTTTAGTAATGTGTATTAATTTATGTATGTCTTGTGGTTAATTTGTAAGGGTGAATAATTTTATAGACACTCCAAGTGTTATGACATGTGGAAAGTCAATCATGATATATTAAAATGTCATGATATGGCAAATACTAGTAAATATTGTGTTTGTGTCTCAAATATATGATACAGGGTATCTGACTTGGAGTAAGGATGAGGTAGACATTATAACTATACATCAAAATGTACCCTTTGTGACAATCATGTGTGCAAGTAAATAGTTATGAATGTGCTATTAAATTATAATGTATTGGTGTATGCTTAGTGAAAGGAGTGTATGAATGAATGTATAATTATACATATTTTTTGTGTATGCAGGTAGATATTGCAATCATGTTATATTCTATGTTGGGGTTTTATTACCTCTAGTATCAACCCTCACCTTTGCACAAAGATATGCTAATGTGACTAGGGTCCAAGGGCTAGAGGCCTTCCATCAAAGTGTTATGAATTTTCCATGGATGTTTGTTCTTGTGCTAGCTGGTGAACTCCCATTAAAAAAAGTATGACTCTCTATGGACATTGTCCTTGGCCTACTCACCCACAAGTAGAACCATGCTTGTTGGTTCATAGCATAAACTCACTCCTTGTGACTAGTATCCTATGGTTCAAGACGGACCCTTAGGTGCCATGGTACTTGGACTCATTCCAACTATTGATTATCAAGACTTAGTACCTCAAATTATGAGTATAAGAGGCCTTCCAAAATGGTAGGCATTTGAAATCAACATGGACTACTGGTATATAAATATAGGTAAGAAAATGTGCAATAGAGAAAAGTTAGATATGGAGTTTAATCATGTTCTCCCTTGGGATAAGTGCAAACAATTAGGATGAAATTGACTTTTAATATTACATAAGATTATCCACCAAAGAATTAGAGAAATAGGATTCAAGATCATGGATAGTATGATAGGATGATAGCACACGCAACCAAGGTGCATATTAAGCAACACAAATTTGAGTAGTGATATTGACACCTTATAAGAATAAGAAGTTGAGGTTTACACATGATAATAGGAGTACTACATGAAATTATTTTTTATTTTGATACAAGAATTAAAGAAAGTAACATACAAAATGCTTCAGACATATGAAATTATGCATTATTTTCTTAGCATGTATCAAGTTTTGTGGGAACATGCCTATCCTTATTTGAGATGAATTCTTTTGAGATGTGTTGTTTCCTTGTTTCATCAAACAACTATTGGACTCATAGAAGAGTGTGAGGATTGTTTTATATGAAATCTATCTTTTGTAAGTCTTTTTTGGAGTCCTAGGGGGTTCTTTTGGATTGTAGGTAATGGTGAGTGTCAAAATAACTTGATGACCCATTAATGATTAAAAGGAAAAAATGATTTTTCTATTTTGACAATTGGAATTACAAGACAAATATTTATAGAAATTTTTTTTTTTTTACTAACATTGCTATGATTAAGAGGCTTATTAGGACCCATGTTATGAAAAAAATCTTTCTTCTCCTAAGAGACTATAGGGTAGTTTGAAGCGAGAATGTAGTTTTTTTGTGTTTATTGGAAAGTAGGATAATGTAACTCACTCATGTAGTAATAACGAAACAAATTCTATAATTTCAATTTTGTAAGTACATAAAAATGTGAGTAAATTTCATGTAAGCAGATAAAAAATCAATTTTATCAAGCCTTGGGTTGATTGATGCAAAAGAAAAATGTGCTATTTCTATAACCTACCAGATTCTAGAAATCAAGAAATAGAAAAATAATTTAAATATCCAATCTATTAGTGAAACCCTAGCTTACACTTTTGCACAACCCGACATCATATTCATGTTGAACTTGCACCTAATTTTCCTCGTGGAAATAGAGATAATAGTCCTTCCTTCACCTACAAATATGCGGGTAAGAAAATAATAAAGAAACAAATTAGATTAAATATATATCATACATGTAAAAATAGAAGGAAATAAAATACAAGCAACCCTTTGTGAAGGGTGTAGCCTACCCAGAAAAGTTCATGCCTTAGGGTAATGAGGACAAATATCCCTACTCACACACCTTTTAGCGAATAGTAATAAAAAATCCATAGCATAAGAGAAAAGTTTAGATTTCTCTGATGTCCTTTATTCAAAACTATATCAGCTCGATCCCCTACAAATAGCTGCCCAACAAATGACATTGAAAAAAATTATGCTTTGTAGAAGTTTAATGGAATAGTGGAGAGCCATACGAGTGAATATGGGCCCTGTCATGCATTCAAAGTTGTGGATGTGCTTCCTATTTATCATTGCCACAAGGGGTTTCGTGCAAACAAACTTTTAGACACTCTTTTGTGGGTCCCCGTCCGAGTCTACAAATCTTCCTAAACCACTGGCACTGCAGTCAGTCTATAAAAACATGATCTAATTCTCCTTATAAATAGGCACCAGAATTTGGGAAGGAATTAGGAAATTGGAATTGAGGGTGAGAAGAAGGTAGAGATGAAAGTGTGTGTGTCATAGGAGCAGGAGGGTTCATTGCCTCCTGGCTTATCAAGATGCTCTTGAGCAGAGGCTACACTGTAAAAGGAACAGTCCATGATCCTAATCAGTATTTATTTTTTATATCTGATAAATTGAATTTTTAGGGTTTAGGCGGGGGAGGGGAACTCATCCCCTGTATTTATTATATTTTCTATCTATATCGATGAGGATCAATTACATGTAGATGATAAAAATTATAATCATTTGAAAGAGTTGGAAGGGGAGCAAGAGAGGCTTGAGCTTGTGAAGGCTGATATTCTTGACCCTAACAGTTTGATAAAAGCTATCAGAGGTTTCAAAGGAGTCTTTCACATGGCTTTCCCTATCATTGAATATCTGGTATGTCCCTGTCCCTTTCCCTTGCTTGTTTAGTTGAGGAGTTTTACTGGTCTATGCACTTAATATTTTAATGGCCACTTCCATAGGCACAAGTGTTGCAGGAGGCTATGAAGGGCATTCTAAATGTGTTGAAGGCCTGCAATGAATTGGGAGTGAAGGGTGTAATCCTTACGTCTAGCATCGACACCATTTACCTCGACCCCAAAATGAATCCACAAGCTATAATCGATGAAGACTACTAGGGCAACCTTGATTACTGCATTGAAACCAAGGTCACAAACTAAAAGTTAGTTATGTCACAATCCTAACTAAAGAGTCTGCATTTTGCCCCTCTTTAATACAATTCAGCCCGTTGCGTTGTTTCAAATAAACAGATTAACAGATATATGCCCGAGAGATTGATTGAACAAATTGTGAGAAGATTGATCTCTCGATAGATTATGGGAAAATATATTGGATGATTGAATATTGCATGAGTGATTATGTTGAGATGCACATTTGATGAAAATGCACAACTGAACAATTGATGGAAATGAGCAGTATAGCCGAATTGATAAGTTGATTAAGCTGATTTAGATTGACGCTAGCGCAAGACAAGTTGATCTAATAATTGATTAATTGATTGATCCAAGGGCGAGGACATTTGAGAAGCAAGTTGATTGATCTGATAAATTAATTGATAAAGAGATTAAGAGACATGTACCAGTTGGATAACGCATTTGATTGATCTCTCTGAAACAAGGAATCTATGAAGAGAATATTGAAAGAAATGGCACTAAGAAATGATTGATGTTAAAGATAAAAAGAGATGAAATGAAGAAAGAAAACTTGGAAATGAAATGATAGAAGGAAGGGATGAAGGAATAAAAGAATAATTGATGAGAGAGATGAAGAAATAAGGAAAAGAATGAAGATAATGAAAGAGGAAGATGATGAAATAAATAAAGATGAAAATAAAGGGAAGAGGAAGGGATGAAAATTTATGTTCTTTTAAAGTGCTTATATCATCATCGATCTTATTATGGAAAAAGGATGAACTCATCTAGATATGGATTAGACGCAAATGAATCATATTGGTCACATATAGGAAGACACATCAAACAATGAAGGAATGCTTTAATTCACATTAGACCCACACTTCTTCGATGATCAAGTAGACAACCATGTCCTAAGAGTGTCTAGTAAGAATTCGGAGACTTCATGTCCATTCAAGAATCAGGTCTCCCCACCCTCAAATAGGGCTCCCCCCGTCGTCATGAGGTCTGATATATCTCACACAATTGCGGATACATAAGGAGCTGACAGAATGGCTAAACACCAAGAAGTGGAAGGCTTTTGCCCTCTGGCTAATTTATATAGCGGATCAAATTAAAAGCACCGCTTAGGTTGTCCCCTCTCACCCGACCCTAATGGCTTCTCGACTAGGCCTTCTAAGCATAATAACAATTTCTCTTTCACCGAGGATCCCAAATGCAAAGGGAGAGGATACTTTTGTTATTATCTTTTTGGGATCAACTAAAATAAAAATATGTGCAAATACACAAAACACATCAAAAACTTGTTCTTTTTAAACACCAAATCAAAATGTGATTTAAGCTAAAATAAAAAATAGCTTGTTTGAAAATCATAATTTCTTC
The DNA here is from genome assembly GCF_030272615.1 of Cryptomeria japonica. Lineage (NCBI taxonomy): Eukaryota > Viridiplantae > Streptophyta > Pinopsida > Cupressales > Cupressaceae > Cryptomeria > Cryptomeria japonica. The sequence goes on along the minus strand of NC_081407.1, from coordinate 891,915,860 downwards.
GACAAACGTCCTGCACCACACAAGTTAGCAGTTTAAAGATATGATCTTTGACAAGTGAAAATAGATGCCTTGCCCAAATCGTTAGCCCTGCAAGATTAGTACCAATTGTAGCATAGAAATTAGGAATCATCAAAGCAATATACAAAAGGACATATTATTCATCATTAGCTCAATCACACATTGCAATGATCTAATCCTAAGCACACTCAATAGAGACATAAAAACAAAGCATTCAAAAGCAAATATTATGCAAACTAGATGATGAATTGAATACTCCTTCCATGCGGCTCCATTGTTGTTCTTTCCTCTTCAATGGGTTTGTGGATCTCACCTACAAGTGCACTCACAATTGAAAGCAAGATTGATGAAAAACTCAAGAGTACTAGAAGCGAAAGTTCGGTAGTTTGATAGGAATTAGGATTCAAGAATCAAGGGTCAAGGGATTTGATTGAAGAAATTCATCCAATTTATAGAGAAATTGGAGAAAAAGATCAAATTAGCATGAAATGGATATTTAGGCAATTGATTTCAAAAATAGGAAAATAGAGTGGAAAGAAGAAGGTTATGACACCTTCTATGTCATGAATTATGACATATTGCCAATGCAAAGCTTAGAGAACTAGAACCTTATGACATCTTGCTATGTCAAGAGTATGACGCACGAAGCACAAAAATAGGGAGAACTAGAGACAAGTGAATTAGGTGGAAATTGCAATTAGGAAATTAGAAAATAGGTGGAAATTAGGAATTTAGAAATTAAGAAATGATGAAATTAGGAAATTAAGAAATGATGAAATTAGGAAATTAGGTAAATTAATTAATAATTTGTCATTTATTAATTAATTCACAAAGAGGAATAATTAGCCAATTAAATTAACATTTAATTGTGACAAGAAAACTTAGGATAAATAAATAATTTATTAATCCTAGAGGAAGAAATGACAAACCAGGTTAAATGATGAAATCACGAAACCCTAGAAGATGAATTAGATCTTGATGAAAGATAATTGACATCGATCATGATTTTGAATTGATAAATGACCAGTGTTGATAAATGATTTGATTGAGATTGGCTGACAAAAATCAATGACAAATTGACCAAATTGACATGATTTGAAAAGGACAAGGATCGATGACGAATCGATCGCAATATGACAAGATTGACAAGGACAAAGATCGACCAAAATCATGACTGAAGGTTGTTGTCAACAAGACCAAATTCGAAGGTGAGATGATAGAAGAATGACTCGATGCTCGCAAATGATAAAAACCAAGTGCATGACATAGGAGAAATGTTAATGCGACGCAAAAACCTAAAATGAGGCAATGTGCAAATGTTAAAGTATAATTCCGCAAGCGTTGACAGTTTAAAGATATGATCTTTGACAAGTGAAAATAGATGCCTTGCCCAAATCGTTAGCCCTGCAAGATTAGTACCAATAATAAAAAATCCAACTTTCTCACAAGTCTATTGATACAATCAACAACTAACATGAACTCCAAGGCACAAACTAAGAACTAACAAGGGCGAAAAACCAAAAGACTCTACTATTAAATGAACACAAAAACCCCATTAAGAAACAAAAATAAAAAAACTAAAAACAAACCAAAACAAAGAGTCTAATAACCAAACAAAAATATAGACTCGACTAACGAAACAAAACAAAGACTTAAATAACAAACAAAACAAAAAAATCAGAGACTAACTAACAAACAAGAACAAACAAACATAAAGACACTAACAAGAACTAACCAAAGAAAGGCACTAACAAAAGCTAACAAATAGTAAACAAAATAAAAACTAATAAAGACTACTAACACACTAAGAACTAACAATCTAGTAATTAATAAAACAAAAAATACTAACGAAGATCAAACAAACACAAAAATTAACAATAAACAAAAACTAACAAATAAAAGAAAACCACCTAACAAAGACTAAAACAAAACAAAAAAAAGATAACAAAGACTAACCTTGAATAAAATAAAAATGAAAACACAAAAAGAAAAAAAGATACAAATAAAAAAGAACAAAACAATAAAACATAAAAACAAAAACAAAAGCAACTATCAAACCAAGAATAAAAAACAAACTAAAAGCTAACTATCAAATCAAAAATAAAAACAAACTATATACCTACCGAAAAAATCAGCAAACAAACTAAAATTGAACACAAAAGGACATGAGAACTGCCTAATAAGAATGCCTCAAAGAAATGCCATTCTCTAGAGATGCACTGGCAGACATGCATACAAGATGTGAAGCACGGGAAAAGAATGCAGGGACATTAGAGAATTCCACATAGACACAAGCTAGACATATGTCATACACTAACAATATACAAATGAGAAGAATGCAAGTAAATATCTCCCAAATAGATGTTGTTATAATATGCTTAAATATCTAAACAAATATTTCAATGAGAGAAACCTTGCACAAAACTCAAGAGACCAAATATAAAGAAACAGAAGGCATTGTTTTCCTCCCCTCCTTATTAAATATGGTTACATATATAAAATAGAAGGGTTTCAAGTAGTTTATGTAAACAATTGAACTGCTTAACAAAAGTTCTTTAAGCATGTAAGATAAGGATATAAAATAACTTTTCTTTTGGTAAATTATGCATACAACTTTACAACAGCCCTATCTAATCTACACCAAACCAGATAATATAGCACAATTAAATTTATAGAAAGAGTATAAATTTTGTATATTGATTGTAGTTAATCCATCAATGATCAAATGCATTTTTCCACAATGCAAATATCCTTTCAATATTCAATCTATTCAATAGCCTACAAAATAGACTATAAAACGGTGAAAATAAATTGAATATGGGATCCTTTTGGGGAACACAGTTCTATTTAAGAAACTAATGGTGCCAAGGTCATCTTCTTAAAGGTCCAATCCCTAAAATTGTTCCCATTCGTAAAAGCACAAACAAAGTAAACATATAGAGTGATGATGAGGATATTTTTTTGTTGAAGATAAAAATATCGAGAAATCGCGCACAAGAGAAGCATTGGTTACAAAATCTAAAGTATATTACTAATAACTAATGGAACACTCGTAGAGTAAAGAGAATTTACCTTGGGAGATGCTTTTAATTAAATTCCTAATAAAAATGATACTTGCTTGCCTTATTAACTTAATTGAATTCATAATACAATTAGATATTTCCCACTTATTCTTAACCCTAATAAATGTGCGTATTAATAGGCATGTCGATATGGGAAACTTATAAGAAGTATTAGAATAAAAGGAGTATTAAATATGGATTGAAAAAGAACTCTATTGTGGCACGGCATGAAGTATGCAAGAGGGTGCAAAACATACAAACTATATTATAAATTTCAAACATGTGCACAACGGAACAGGTCAAATACATTCCTTTTAAATTTATTGCATGGAAAATACATTTTCTTGAAATTTGTTGGATATTTATTGATGAATCATTTTTGTGAAGAGTGAATATTTGCATAGTGTGACACTTCTATAAAGAAAAAATACAACACAAATATAAATTCTCAACCTAGATTGCAAATTCTCAACCTAGATTGCCTAAAATTGGTGTGTATTTTCTAAATTTTAAGATTATATACAGTAAAGGAATATCGAACTCTTAATAAAGTGTATGCATATATAAAAATTAAATTAAATTAGTTAGATACATATTTTGATAAATTAATGATCTAATAATTTTAATTGTTGATTGTTTATTAGTGAAGAAAGGTCACTAGGATGTCACAAAAAATATAGCAACTTATTTGTTTTCCCTAAGTTTCGTCCTCTTTAAATAATTTCAAAATCTAGTGCATACAAAAAAAACTCATTTTCGATGAATTTTAATTTTTTAATAGTTTTCTAAATTAAAATTTCACTTGAAGCTTATGAAATCCCTAGCCCTTTGAGTGAGTTTCAGTTCTAGGAAGTTAAATAGTGATCATGGGGCCCAACAAGGCATATGTTGAAATTAGTATGATCTACAAAATATTTTTTTAGAACACTATTGTGCTTAGAATGTGACACACATCAAAAATTATATCTTCTATTAGATAAGGTAAACTTTACAATGACCTTTACTGTTGTGAGAAGAAGATAAGGTTTAAGTAATTACATTAATAATCAAAACTGATTTGTTACTCAAAGAAACAAAAAAAACACCATAGAGATCGAATTCATATCCATTTGTACATTCTACATTTCTTACTCTCTAACATTCAGAAGGTTCCAATCTTCTTCAACTTGCATCTACAAAATTATTGTATTCTAAATATTCTTGTTTTTCTATTTTTGTATACTTCACTTCGCAAAAACTAACTAACTAATGTGAACTCTCTAACTCCTTACTATAAAATCTCTCTTCCAATATTAACCATCCCAACTTATAGATTGTTGTGATTTACGAAACGTAACAATCTAAAGCATTAAAATGTATCACTCTCTTTCTTTGTCATGTCTACCTGTAATTACATAATCAGTGCTTAACATGTGCAATTTGTCAACATAAATTAGATTTTTCAATTTGATTTTTTGCATCATTCCTATTCCAAAAACCTACATGCTCTTTTTCCCACATTTAACTAAATTTGAGGAATTTTTCAGGATAGACAAAATCACCACTACTTCCCAATATTCATTGTGGTGCAGGAGCACCTAGTTTTGAGTACAACTTCTTCATTTTGATGTGTTTGTTGATAGTTTGATTTGAGATGGTAAATAAGAGTCTTCTCTTAGGTCCTCATATGTTTTTGAAATTTTTTGGTAGGTTTAATTTCCTTAGGACAGTGCATTTGCTCAATTTTGGCTTGTAAGCCCGTGTAAGCCTAAAATGGCATAATCTTGCATTTTGATGTAAAATGCCTTGAATATCCTTGTTTGGAATTGGGAAATGTTAATGTAATGGTATTTAGTCATCCTAGATGATTTGAAGGAGAAAAAAAAGCATGTAACGTAAAAATGCACTTTTTGGCAAAAGCTGTCAAAGTTGCTTAACAACTTTTTGCACCGTTGAGCAACTTTTTGCATTTTTGTGCAAAGGGATGGTTAGGAAATCGATGCAGAGTTAGTTAGGAAAAAAATGGAATATAAATTCCCTGAGAATTAATGTAATGAGGTTTTTGAATGCCTGGAGTAGATTGGAATACAAATTGGAGTCCATTTTTTAGTTTTACCTTGTGTTTTTGAAAGAATTAGAGAAACAGTTCCTACTTAATGGATTGATTGCATTGTTGTTATTTTATTATTGTTTTGTACATTCTCTTATAGTGCTTAGGAATAATTTTTATTAGTTTTTGTGCAGGTTTAAATTGAGTTGTTAATTTTGTAAGCTCTTAGCCTGAGTAGGGGTTTGAGAGGCCCAAACACGGTTCCAACTTGAAGTCCTTTGAGTTATTCTCAATAACCCTTGGGACTAGAGCCATGGAACCTTTGTATAGTGTACATATTCTTTATTTTACTTTTGAGTTCATTGAAAGGCCAATGAACATCATTTCCTTGGCGAGCTCAGTCATAGCTCGGTTCGGAAATGAATGAAATTATGCAAGTGCTTGCAAGGATGAGCAGGATTGGAAGTGCAGAGTATTTGGAATGAGAAAGTGGGGTGTGGCAGTGCATATGTGTGAGTTTGGATGTGTGTCAGATTAAGGAAGACACCAAACCCTTAGAAAAAGACCAAAACAAGCCTAAAACCACCTAAAACAAGCATTTCTTGGGTTCCGTACTTGTACGGTCATACTGAGATTTCTATGTCATAAAATGGAAAGTATTCCCATAAGTGTATCCTAATCATCATATATTTTGTGTGGGTCTTTGGGGAAATTATGATAAAATCCACAAAAACCGGTTAGGTAGGGATAATTGGGGCTCTAGGGCTACTAGGGCTAGAAAATAGGGAAAGGAAGGAGTGATGGGGAAATGAATCAACCCCTTACTCAAAACTAATTTATTACCCTTGGAAAATATCATAAAGACACACTAAAACCTCTATAAGAATTTGTTAAGAGTTTGAGGGTGTGAGGTTAGATTTACCCTTGTGAATCCCAACCATGCCTGAGCAACTAGTGAGAACATCTTGATTGGGAGCACTCCCTGAGAGTTGAGATGTCTAAATTGACTAGTAGACCAGATGAACAATGAAGGGAGCCCACTAGGACAACACTTGACTTCCTTTTAAAAAGGATTGACTCTCTTTGAGTATACCTCCCCATCATAGTAGTATTAGAGCAACCAAGATTTGGGAAGATGCCAATACATAATAGACACAGAATCAGTAGGAGAGAATAGTCTAAGGATGGTGACCAATGCAGATCTAGAAAGGAAGGTAGAAGACCAAGAGGAATAAAATAGGCTCCTTAGAGAAATATTACTACAACTGGAGAGCAAACTAGATGCAGTTGAACATAAAACTGAGAAAGTGATAATCAAGGTCAATAAGGGGAAGGGTAAAGAAGTTGTAGAAGAGGATAGGACACCTAAACCAGACCCTATTCTACCTAAAGAACCTTTCCTTGAAGCAATCAAATCCTTAGGAGGAAAATCCCTAGAAGGAGTGCCACTTTTTTGTGGAAAAATGGAGCCTGAGGTAGTCCTGGAATGGATAGAGATATTGGAGAATCACTTTGAAGATGATGGAATTAGTGAGGCACAAAAGGTGAAGGTGGCCAAGGATAGATTGAGAGGGGAAGCATTGACTTGGTGGAAATTTATTCAAGAAGAGAGGCAAAAAGAGGGCAAGAACCCCATAGCTACTTGGAAGGGCATGTTAGCCAAGGTTAAAGAGGCATACATCCCTAAAGATTATGAGATCCATTTGCATAAGAGGAGACAAAATTTGAGACAGAGAGACTTGGATGTGAGTATCTACACTGAGGAATTTTAGAAGTTGTGTCTAAGATCCAAGGCAGTGGAGGATGAGAGCATCAAGGTAGCCAGATACTTGAATGGCTTGAGATGGAATATTCAAGAGGAATTAACCTTGTTATTCCCCAACACCATGCACAAGTGCTATAAGTTGGCACTAAAAGTGGCGGAAAAGAGGAAGAAGAAACAAGAACAAAACAACAGAGGCAAAGGTAGGGGAAGAGATGGCAGAGGCCAGAGAGGTAGTTTTGGTGGAAGAAGTGTAGACTAAACATCCCAAGGGGAATCCAAATTGGTTGAGAAAAGTGGGGATTCCAATAGCAAGAGAAACTATAGAGGAAGGTCTAGTGGATTAGGAAGAGGGTCCCATTTTTCCACCATGAAGGGCTACAATTTCCATCAACTTGGACACCCGGCCTATAGATGCCATCAGAAGTCTTCTTCATCCCAAGGAGGTGAGAGGAGAGTAAATTATGCTCAAGAGGATGCAACAAACATGAAAGCATCAAAAGTAAGTTTGCATTCAAAGGTTGGAGAGAACCTCGTGAAGTGAGAAGTTTCCATGACTTGGCTCAGTTTTATAGGAAGTTCATCAGAGGGTTTAGTGAAATATATCTAGTTTGTATGGACAAAGGAGGCACAAAGAGGTTTTGATCTCTTGAATACAAAGGTGGCAACTCAACTGGTACTTATCCTACCAAGATTTGACAAGCTCTTCACCATTGAATGTGGTGCAAGCAACATAGTGGTTGGAGCAGTTTTGAGTCAAGACAATAGACCAGTTGCCTTCTTCGGTGAGAAACTCAATGATGCAAAGAAAAGGTATTCCTCCTATGATTTGAAATTGTATGCACTTGTCCAATATATTAGGAAATGGAGGCAATATTATTTTCCTAAGGAATTTGTGGTTTACACTGATAATCAAGCTCTTAGCTTTCTTAATTCTCAAGAAAAGTTAAACCATAGGCATATTAAATGGGTAGAGTATTTGCAGTCATATACCTTTACCATTAAACACAAGAAATGACAATATAATAAGTTAGATGGTGCATTGAGTAGGAGGTTACTAATAGTGCAAGAAGTGTAGCTTAAAAGCATTGGAGTGGATAGTTTCAAGTAATTGTATGAAGAAGATGAAGACTTTGTTGTTTCCTACAAGGTTTGCCAAGGGTTTTTAAACCATTTTCAAAGTGAATATGCAAATTACACCTTGCAAGATGGCCTTTTGTTCAAAGGAGGACAACTATGTTTGCCTAAAGGGTCTATGAGAGAAAACTTGATGCAAGAAAAGCATAATGGATGCTTGAGTGGACATTTTAGTTTGAACAAGACTTTGGAACTTGTCCAAAGGTTCTACTTTTGGCCTAAAATGCAAAGAGATATCAGAAGATATGTGGAAATGTGTGGTTTTCCAAAGAGCTAAGGGCACATCTTCCAATGCTGATCTTTATCATCCTTTACCTATCCCCAATCATCCATGGGAGTGTGTAAGTATGGACTTTGCTATTGGTTTGCCTAAAGAAAATCAGGTTTTGAAAGCATCTATGTTGTGGTAGATAGGTTTAGTAAGATGGCTCATTTTATTCCATGAAAGGTCACTCATGATGCTAGCCACATTGCTCACTTGTGTTTCAAAGAGGTTATTAGAATTCATGGTTTACCTATCAGCGTTGTGTCAGATAGGGATGCAAAGTTTATTGGTCATTTTTCGACGACTTTGTGGCAAAGATTAGGTATTAATTTGTCTTGCAGTTCAGCCTATCATCGCCAAATGGATGGCCAAACTGAGGTGGTCAATAGAAAACTTGGAAACCTACTTAGATGCCTAACAAAATAGTATGGTTAAGCTTGGGATCAGATTATCCATCAAGCTGAGTTTGCCTACAATGATAATGTGAATAGTTCCACTAGTAAAAGTCCTTTTGAGGTGGTGTATGGCATTCATCCTAGAGGATTTTTGGAGCTCAACGATGTGGGAAATATGGGATAGTAGAGTGGACATGCCTTAGACATGGCTCAATCAATGCAAGAGGTTCATGAGCAGGTTATTACAACCCTACTGGACACTACTCAAAGGATCAAGGATAAAGAGGATGAGAAAAGAATAAATATCCAATTTTTTTTTGGTGACATGGTGATGGTACATTTGAACAAGGAAAGACTTTATAAATGTCTCCCTAGCAATCTTCAGATGAGGAAGATAGTGTAGCATCGTAAATTGTACGCACTTGCTAGGGTGGTACAATTTCACACCTAGTTTAGCACCCGCCTTGGCGCATTTTGCATTTTGCATTGCATTTCCCCTTTAGCACTTAATTAATTAAATTAATTAGGTCTAAGGTTCTATTTTATCATCTCCCATATCATAAAGGTGGGCCCTTTTCATTAAAGTGTGCCCCTTTAATTTTATTCTTCCAATACATCATTTAATCTAAAACCCTAATTAGGTCCTATTTTGAACTTTAAGGCCTGATTTTAGGGGTCAAAACATCTTGAAATCAGCTGTAACTTCAGGATTCTCTCTAAAATCATCATATCCGACGACCCTAAAAATTTGGTGAAAAGTTGTCAGGACCATGGCACCCGGAGTGCACACGGTCTCGAACATTTTTCCCAAAATTTTAGGAGTGCAATCCAATCATAAAATAAATCTTAACCCCAAGAAACTGGTGGGAGATTCAATCTCTAAGTCGGCCTAAAGTGAAATTAAGACCTAGGGTTTCATATATAAGAGCTCTCTTTCTTCATTGGAAAGAATCCAGAATTTTGGTTTCAAGGGCCTTCTACGCAGCGAAAGAGAAGATCTTTGAAGACTTCAACAACATTCAATATCCATCCATCAAGCATTTATCAATTTCATTCATCCATTTAAGGCTTTGAAGACATTGAAGAGCAAGAAGGGATCACTGACTGAAGATTGGCTTGTACCCCTCCCTTGGGGTTGGGTATGATTTCATGTTGTTTTCATGTATTTGCATAAGCCTCATTATATCATTTGTATTCATGCTTTAGATCACTTTGCATCTTGATTTGGAGCATTTACATTATCCTTTACAAGCAATTAGGGTTTACTTTCTAGGTTGCTCTAGTTTGCTTACTTGCATTTTAGGATCTTGCACACACACAATGTCTGCACACACAACTTTTACTATACAACTTGGCTATTCATGGAGGTGGAAATCACCAAAGCGGGGGTTTGACTAAGGTAAAACCCTATATAGCCACCTACAACCCTTTTCAGATATAAGCGCAGATTTCCAAATTCAAAGGACGTCGTGAGTTGCAGATCCAATGGGAGCAGACTGAGACGGGACAACACACCAAATTGCAGAGCAGAAACCTAGGACAGGGGTGTGGGGTGCCTTGGTCTTGACAGGACAGGGGCGCTGGGTGCCCTGGTCCCTAGGACAGGGGCGCTGGGCGCCCTGGTCCCTCAGACAACAGTATTTTTCAGCACTTTTCGACAGCTTTCAGGTTGCCAAAAGGAGCAGTTTCAGTCCCCATCCCGAACATTTCCACTTAGATTTTAACCCCAGGTACACATCTGCATTCTCCTCTTATTCTTGTGTTTACAGCTTTTCATCACTTAATCTCAATCTTGCAATCTTGTTACTAGTTCATACTTACACTTTAGGGTTAATAGTTGAACTTGCATCATTCTATCTATCATTTGCAACAAAGGAATAGAAATCCTAATAGGTAGCCCGTGGCTCTCTCTTCCACAAAATGAAGTAGCCAATTGTGTGATACCTCTAGGCTCTTTCGTATTCCACAAGTGTGTGATTGAAAGTGAGATTAGGGCATGTTTGCTTAGTGTCACTTTTTCCCCTACACATTTTTGGTGAACCTAACGTGAATTCCAATCTTCTCTAATTCTGATTTATGTTTTCAAATTTGAGTGTTTATATTATTTCAAATTCAAATTTGCATTTACAATTTTTAATTTATTGCAAGATTCAAAAATTTAGAGGAAATTTATGCTAAAACCCTAATTTTTCAATTCAAAGTTGAACTTGTGGATAGCTTAATTGGGATCAATCTGATTTAGGAACTCATTTGAATCATAAATTTCATTTTCTAAATCTACATTCTAAGTGCTTGCATTGGTTAAAATTAAACATTTCCTTCTATTTTGCATGTGTTATCATTTGAAAGAGGAAAATTGTTGTCATGATGCATTCATTTCATAGATGTGAAAAAGGGTTAGCTTCCCTTGTTTCAATTTTTCCTTCTCCTAAAGAACCTCCCCCCATCTATAACAACATTTTAGTGCCTAAAAGAGTTTCTACCAATCCCTTTAAGACTCTCCCATGCTCTAAGGATGAAGACTTTAAGAGTGATCTTGACAATTCTCCTAAAATGTACCCTTCCTATTTAGCTATCCTAGAGGAAGAGAATGATATCATAAACACCTTTCTTAATGTTACTTCACCTTCCCTACATGATGCCTCTCTAAGTGAAAACGTATTGATGGACATTGACTTATTTTCTCCTAAAGTTGGTCCTTCCAATGGGGGCATGTTAGTGCAACAAGAGGTTATGAACATTTCTTTCAAAGATCTCCTTCCTAAGCATGAATCTTTGGAGAAATATGTTCATGTTCCTCCTAAAAAACACTCCCTTCATGAGGATCCTTTTGTGCAAGAAGATGATATTATCCCTACATTTCCTAGTGATGGCATTTCCTTTTCCAACAAAATTCCCACTAGAGATGATGAATTAATGATAAATGCTCACCCTTCCCCTAAGGTTTGTCTTACCCATAAGCAGCCCTTAGAGAAAGAAGATGAAATAATAAGCAATTTCCTTAATTCTCTCTCCCTTAAAGATCATATTGAATATATTTTGAGGAAAGAGGATGAGTTTAACACATCTATTGATGCTCTCCCTCCTAAGAATGAGGAATTAATAAACAATGTTATCTCCTCTCCCGAAATTGACAATACTTCAAATATTCCTTTCAACAACCTCACTATTTGGGATGAACCATTAGAAGAAGGTGTAGATTATTATCTACCCCATGAGAAAACCCTAGCCAAAGGGGATGAAATCAAGATTGAAAACTCCCTTGATAGTTTCTCACCTTCCTTAAATCTCAATTATTCTCCCTCTAAAAATAAAGCATCTCCCTGTCCTTAACTTGGTTCTACTCATAAGGAAACCCTAGTTCAAAGCAAGATGGTTAAAATCTCTTTCAAAGATCTCCCTCCCAAAAGTGAGACTTTAGAGAGTAATGTTGATCCTTCTCCTAGAGATTTTATTCCCCATGTAGATCCTTTGATGATAGAGGATGATATGACCTTTCCTCGTATTACTCTTCCTACTGGAACATCAATGCCTACCCCTTGTCTCTCTCCTAAAATTGATTTAATCCGTGATAAGATTTTAGTGCAAGAGAAGACTATCAATAATTCTTCCAACACTTTTGTTCATTCCTCTAAACCATCCTCAATCCATTTGATACATGTGAATGAAACACCTAACAAACCTCTCTTCACTATCCAAGGTGCTTGTCCTTCTCAAAACTCTCAACCTTTAAATAAGCCTATCTTAGTGGTTCAAGGTGGTTATGCTAATGATTCTTTTTCCACTCCTAAGAAACCTATTATTACTGTGCAAGGAGGTTATTCTACTAAGAGCCCTTATGAGTATGCTAAGCAACTAACTAGAGAGAGTTATAATGTGGTTGCTCATACCTATAACACAAGAAACAATAGGCAACCTAATCCTCCTCTAGTTATCCCAACTTCACTTCCTCCTTCCCAACCTATTCTCCCTCAAGCTCCTCATATTTCACAAATGCTTAGTAAGGACTGTGATCTCATAGAACAACTTAAAGCTACCCCTGCTAAGATATCCCTTTGGGATTTGATCCAAACTTCTTCCGCTCATCATTGAATGTTACAAGATGCCTTGAAAGATTTGAATGTTCCTCTACCTAATACATCTAGTAATATAGTGTCTTTGGTTAACTCTGTGATGAATCCTAAAGCTCAAATTGTGTTTACTCAAGATGAGTTGCCTACTAGTGAAATTCAACATCAATATGATCCCTTGATGATTGTGGTTATCATAAATGACACTGCTATAAGACGAACACTGGTAGATAATGGTTCTGGCCTTAATGTGTGTAGCATTAATCTATTGCATAAGATGAATGTGGACACATCCCTTATTGAGCTTGACTCTCGTCCCATTCAAGGCTTTGATAATGTGGCTAAGTCTTCATTAGGTATTATCACCTTACCCATCACAGTGGGACCTGTTACTTTGCCTACTCATGTCCATGTTATGTCGAGAAATCTAACATACAACTTGTTATTAGGGAGACCTTGGATTCACAGTATGCAAGTTGTCCCCTCTACATTGCATAAACAAGTTAAATTTATTTATAATAATAAGACATATACCTTGATAGGTGATACTAATTTTCAAGCTTGTTTGCAAACATCTACTTCCAAAGGGAGTTCTTCTAAGCCTTCCTCTTCTAGTGATGACTCGTTAAACAAGATACCTGTGGATGAATCATCACCCTCTGATAATCAAAATTCTTTGGATGAGTCTGAAGTTCTTGAAGAAGATTCTTCTCAACTTGAATCCACACATGAAAAGGCTTTTGATCCTGAGAAGGTTCTCGCAGAAGACGATTGGGGATCTCTTGATTTTAATCCCACCTTTGTAGGTGAGTATAGGGTTCCTCGTAGAGAGCTTAAAGTTAAAAAGAAGGAAGAAACTAGAGATCAATCAGTCTTACCTGAACCTATGAGCAATAATTTTGTGGCCGCTTCTCAAACTTCTTCTCCTCACACCTCTAATTCTAAAGAATTTGATTCTTTGTCTTATGAAAAACCACCTTCTCTTTCTGAAATGGCTAATCTTTTATGGCCATGGTTTTCACATTTTAGCTAAGAGTGGCAATAGTGGAAATGGTTGTGGCACAAATGAACAAGGAATTAAAGTTCCTTTAGAACATAACATGCATGAATATTCATTTGGACTTGGATATAATCTTTCTAAGCCCACCAAAGCATCTAAAAGACCATGTCTCAATGTGAATGCTATATTTAGTGGTGATGATGATCTCACTTCAACTAAATCATCTTCTACTTCTATCAACTCTCATTCCCCCCATAAGGAAATCTTGGCGATGAACAAATCTCTTTATGACTCCCCTCAAATTTCTAAATCCACTTATTAATCTTTATCTCCTATTCATCATAAAGTCCTTTCTTCCAGGGATAAGGCTCTAATAAATTACACTCATCTATCTTCTAAGATTTCTCGTAACTTTCCTTCTTCAATTTTTATCATTTTATACATGTTTTTTATCTCACTTATAGTTGAGCATTCAGCATGTCATATTCAAATACCTCATTCAATCTATCATGTCTTTAAATAACATTAATGGCTATTATGTTGCTCATCATTATGTGACATTGGTAGCTCATTTACTGGGGGCTCATTGTCATTCATGATGGTACAATTTCAAGTGCAATCATATTTTTGAAGCAACATAATAGCCTAATTTTTCTATGTTATCTCTTGTTCCTATGGGGTAATAGTGTGGAAATATTGATCATCTTTGCTTTAGAATTCTCTTTTCCTAGATATGGGAGAAGATGTGTATTCTCTTTCTTATCCTACCCACTTCTTGTGAGGAGCATTTTACATACACTAATGTCTTTCTTGCATGAACTCATGTGAGTATGTAGTACATTTTGTTATGTCTAAATCTCTCCCTGGAAGATTGTGTAAGTCCTTCTCATTGTCCTTATCCTTGGGAGGCAATGATCTTTTCTTATTTTTATCTAAGGATCCACTTTTTCCTATTTCGTGGATGGTGTGAACTTTATTACTTGATGTTATTCCTTGTATGCATTTGTTGTTGTTTGTTCAAGGATTCTCTCTTACAAGAGGTGTAAGTCCTTGACTACAACCTCTTTTTCACTTGGTAAAATACATCCATAATGAATTCACTCTCCTAATTGGGTTAAAAAGAGCATCATCCTTCATTAAGAATCACTTTCACCTCGCAAAAGAAGGAAGTATTGCATTCTTATTCTCTTCTTTGTCTTATTCTAGAAGATGTTATATTTGTCTAAGACAATTCCTCTCAGGGATAGGTGTCTTTTGTACAAAGATCTCTTCTCCTCTAAGGATCTCCTTTACACATACTACAAGATATCCCTTTTCAACTATCTTATCCTTGCTTAAAGAGTGCAAAACTCTATTGCTTGGATCTATGACATTGTTGCATTTTTGGGGTATCTTCTTTTGTGATGAAGGTAGGTATCCTTGTTCTACTTTGCTTATGACATAAACATTACACTTTTTGAGCAATGGGTCATTCTCAGAACCAGAGCACAGACTCTTAGAGCGAGATGTCACACTTTTGTACTATACATATACAGGTTGTAGCATACTCGGGCATAGACTCCTATGAGGTGCTTCTAACCTCACTTACACACACATGCACGAGGTTGAGTGGAACCAGCGGCATAAGGCTAGACTTTCTCACTCTCCTCCCTTACATGGATCACCTAGACAAACTCTAGGAGCTAGTTTTCCATGTCCTTTTTCCCATGGATCACCTAGACAAGATCTAGGGGCGAGAAGTCCATGTTTTCTCTCTCACTATTCTTCTCATGGATCACTAATGTGTGTGTTCATGCTGCTTTTTCCTTTCTTTTCTTCTCTTTGCATTTTGTTTCCATTTGCATCCTTCATCTTGTGTTAGAGGACTCTCAAATCCTCACACTCTTTGTTGTGTTGGGATTGAGATTTAGTCCTCTTTCTTACCAAATTATTCTCCATTAGTTTTTGATCTCATATCAAATCTTCTTGTGAGCATTTGTCATCAATATTCTTTAACAATTCGAAGTGGTAAACATGATACCCTATTTCAACTCACTAAAATTAGGAAGCCAAAACAGGGGGGGCCATATAGCTACCCTCAAATTTTCATCACCTTCCTTAGTAAGCATTAGGTGATTTTGTGATCTAACGTGTGTTTTGTAGGGTGCGGTTCCTAACTGTGTACTGCAGATACCGCTGGGGGCTTCATTTGACAGACTTATGGATATATCCTTCTTCAAATAATGTTTAGTTTTTTTTGTACTTTAGCTTGCATATGCACGTAGTGTTCATATGATCGCTAAAGTGGGGGCTAAATGTAGCGTCGTAAATTGTATGCACTTGCTAGGGTGGTACAATTTCACACCTAGTTTAGCACCCGCCTTGGCGCATTTTGCATTTTGCATTGCATTTCCCCTTTAGCACTTAATTAATTAAATTAATTAGGTCTAAGGTTCTATTTTATCATCTCCCATATCATAAAGTTGGGCCCTTTTCATTAAAGTGTGCCCCTTTCATTTTATTCTTCCAATACATCATTTAATCTAAAACCCTAATTAGGTCCTATTTTGAACTTTAAGGCCTGATTTCAGGGGTCAAAACATCTTGAAATCATTTGTAACTTTGGGATTCTCTCTAAAATCATCATATCTGACGACCCTGAAAATTTGGTGAAAAGTTGTCGGGACCATGGCGCCCGAAGAGGACCATGGCGCCCGGAGTGCACACGGTAACGGACATTTTTCCCAAAATTTTAGGAGCGCAATCCAATCATAAAATAAATCTTAACCCCAAGAAACTAGTGGGAGATTCAATCTCTAAGTCGGCCTAAAGTGAAATTAAGACCTAGGGTTTCATATATAAGAGCTCTCTTTCTTCATTGGAAAGGATCCAGAATTTTGGTTTCAAGGGCCTTCTAGGCAGCGAAAGAGCAGATCTTTGAAAACTTCAACAACATTCAATATCCATCCATCAAGCATTCATCAATTTCATTCATCCATTTAGGGCTTTGAAGACATTGAAGAGCAATAAGGGATCACCGACTGAAGATTGGCTTGTACCCCTCCCTTGGGGTTGGGTATGATTTCATGTTGTTTTCATGTCTTTGCATAAGCCTCATTATATCATTTGTATTCATGCTTTAGATCACTTTGCATCTTGATTTGGAGAATTTACATTATCATTTAGAAGTAATTAGGGTTTACTTTCTAGGTTGCTCTAGTTTGCTTACTTCCATTTTCAGATCTTGCACACACACAAGGTCTGCACACACAACTTTTACTATACAACTTGGCTATTTATGGAGGTGGAAATCACCAAAGCGGGGGTTTGACTAAGGCAAAACCCTATATAGCCACCTATAACCCTTTTCAGATATAAGTGCAGATTTCTGAATTCGAAGGATGTCACGAGTTGCAGATCCGACGGGAGCAGACTGAGACGGGACAACACACCAAATTGCAGAGCAGAAACCTAGGATAGGGGCATGGGGTGCCCTGGTCCTGACAAGACAGGGGCATTGGGCGCCCTGGTCCCTAGGACAGGGGTGCTGGGCACCCTGGTCCCTCAGACAACAGTAGTTTTCAATACTTTTCGATAGCTTTCAGGTTGCCAAAAGGAGCAGTTTCAGGTGCAGAATCAGGTCAGTGGCGCATGCGCCCCCATCCCGAACATTTCCACTCAGATTTTAACCCCAGGTACACATCTTTATTCTCCTCTTATTCTTGTGTTTACAACTTTTCATCACTTAATCTCAATCTTCCAATCTTGTTACTAGTTCATACTTACACTTTAGGGTTAATAGTTGAACTTGCATCATTCTATCTATCATTTGCAACAAAGGAATAGAAATCCTAATAGGTAGCCCATGGCTCTCTCTTCCACAAAAAGAAGTAGCCAATTGTGTGATACCTCTAGGCTCTTTCGTATTCCACAAGTGTGTGATTGAAAGTGAGATTAGGGCATGTTTGCTTAGTGTCACTTTTTTCCCCTACATAGATAGGTCCTTGCAAAGGTTTGGCCAAGTATGGCAATAATGCATACAAGGTAGACTTACCGGGTGATATGGCTTTGTCACCCATTTTCAATGTGGAAGATTTGGTGCAGTATAAGGGCACACTTCTAAAATAAGATAGCATAGTTTCAGAGGTCTCTCAAGCATTTCCAGACCTGCCCTTACCAGCTGCACCTTTTCCCCCAACCGAGAAGGTGTTAGATTCTAGAGTTTTGAAGAAAAAAAGGCATACCGCCTACATGGAGCACTTGGTCAAGTGGCAGAACCTTCCAGCATCAGAGGCTACTTGGATACCTAAGGCAGACTTCTCTAAGCATGGAGTTCCACTTTCTTTGCTGCCTCAAGGAGTCACTTGACTTATTTTCATTGGGGGAGTATGGTGCAGGAGCACCTAGTTTTGAGTGCAACTTCTTCATTTTGGTGTCTTTGTTCATAGTTTGGTTTGAGATGGTGAATAATATTCTTCTCTTAGGTCCTCATATGTTTTTGAAATTTTTTGGTAGGTTGAATGTCCTTAGGACAATGCATTTGCTTAATTTTGGCTTGTAAGCCCTTGTAAGCCTAAAATGGCATAATCTTGCATTTTGATGTAAAATACCTTGAATAGCCTTGTTTGGAATTGGGAAATGTGAATGTAAATGTCTTTAGTCATCCTAAATGGTTTGGAGAAGAAAACAAAGCATATAAGGCAAAAATGCACTTTTTGGCAAAAGTTGTCAAAGTTGCTTGACAACTTTTTGGAACGTTCAGGAACTTTTTGCATTTTTGAGAAAAGGGTTAGTTAGGAAACTGATGGAGAGTTAGTTCAGCCAAAAATGGCATATAAATTCCCTTATAATGAATGTAATGAGTTTTTTGAACGCCTGGAGTAGATTGGAATACAAATTGGATTCCATTTTTTAGTTTTACCTTGTGATTATCAAAGAATTAGAGCAGTAGTCCATACTTAATAGATTTATTAAATTTCTATTCTTTTCTTATTATTTTTTGAATGCTCTTGTAGTGCTCAGGAAGCATTTTGATTAGTTTTTGTGTAGTTTTGAACTGATTATTTAATTTTGTTATCTCTCGGCCTAAGTAGGAATTTGAGAGGCCCAAACATGGTTCCACCTTGAAGTCCTTTGATTTATTCTCAATAACCCTTGGGACCCAAACCATGGAACCTTTTTACAGTGTACATATTCTTTTTTTTCCTTTGGAGGTCATTGAAAGGCCAATGAGCATCATTTCCTAGGCGAGCTTAGTCATAGCCCGGTTAGGAAATGAATGAAATTATGCAAGTGCTTACAGGGATGAGAAGGGTTGGAAGTGTAGAGTGTTTGGAATGAGCAAGTGGGGTGTGTCAAAGCATATCTGTGAGTTTGGAGATGTGGAAGATCAAGGAAGACACCAAACCCTTAGAAAAAGACAAAAATAAGCCTAAAACCACCTAAAACAAGCATTTCTCGAGTTTGTACCTGTACGTTCATACTGAGATTTATCATGTCATAAATTAGAAACTACTCCTAAAAGGGTATCCTGATCATCAAATATTTTGTGTGGGTCTTCTGAGAAATTATGAGAAAATCTACAAAAACTAGTTAGGTAGGGCTAATTGGGGCTCTAGGGTTACTAGGCATAGAAAATAGGGAATGGAAGGAGCGATGGGGAAATGAATCAAACCCATACTCAAAACCAGTTGATTACCCTTGGAAAACATCATAAACACCTACTACAACCTTTGAAAGAATTTTTAAGGAGTTTGAGCGTGTAATGCTTCGCGAGGAAACCCCAAAGGGATTAAGCTAAAACACAAGAATTGAATGCAAAATTTTATTTTTTTAAATTTAAACACAAAAAAATTATACAATGAGGTATCATAAGATCAGAAAACACAGCTGAAGACTCAAATAACACCTAAAGAGTTTCTCAACGCGATTACTTAATTTAACACTTAACTCAACTCACGCTAAATAATCCAATTAAGTTGATTAACTTAATGACAAGATAATACTTTGAACAAGGGTAAATTTTTTCGGTATAATAAAAATATAGATAACATGATAAGGTTCATCCATTGAGGTTAAAATTATAGATAAAATGATTAAGTTCATCGAATAAAATTTAACCATACATTATGTTCAAACTTTTCATGAAAACATAAGTCATGCATCTAATTTCATAACGTAGTTTAATTTCATCATAATCTAATGAATACTTTCTATGCATACTTAATTGCATTATCAATAACTGAATACATTCTATTATTCAAAACTACATTCTTTCATGATCCAAATTACTAGATTTAATAAGATGACTATATAAATGCATTTAAGATTAACTTCATCTAATCCACATTATACATTTTAATAGAATGCCATCCATACATGCTAAATTAAAAAGGAAATATAAGAACATAACATCACATAACACCGAAATGATATTGGAGTTCACCCCTAGTGGGCTACATCTCTGGGTTTGCTCAACTACAAGACCCCTCTGATAATAAAAATAATGAAGAATACATAAGGTCACCTCATTTATAATCCTGCCATCAAGGCGTATGTAAAATAATACATACATATGACCACATCGGTCAAATAAATACATGAATGATCCCAGAATAGGAAAGGATTCAACTAAACATGATAAGAAGCAAATACAAAATCAACTAGTGCATCCACAAAACTAAATATTTGCAACCCATCATAAGAAAACCATGGTCTAACACAAATATCAGTTTCTCACAAGGGCACAAACAACAAGATGACTCCTCAACATTGCTTCTATCAAAGACAACACAACAACACACTAGCGAATATAATAGACAAGTGTCATCACATAACCTGGTATGGTTACCATGCTAGCTCTTCATAGGTTCCGGCCCCATCCACTAGGTTACCCTAGCAACCTATTTCAAACCTTCGGCCCATCCAAGCCTCATGTGGACCCACACATCCTTTCGTGAAGACAAGGTTGATGGTTTTCCATTTCAAGTCTTCTCACTACATGCCGAGTCTACACTAGCACTCATCCCATACGTGAGGCATAATTAACTTACTTAGTGATTCATTAACTAACTCTCTAATATGCTATTAGGTTATCACTTATTTAGACACACTTTCGATGGGTTACCCAAGAACCACTTTGGGCACAGCCCCCAATCGAAAGCCACTTTCCCAAATGACACTCTAGACTATACTCGAATGAACTCCTAAACCAAGGAATACACAAGGTCAAGCAAACGGAGTTCAATATGGTAGGAATACCCACTTGGTCAAACAAGACTTCATACGAGGTGCACTGACTGATGTACTCTAACTAGAGACCTAACCAGCTACGGTCAACCACGAACCAACATTCGACTCCCACATAAAGGACATGACCGGATAGAACACCATCACAAGAAAATAGTCAAAACTCGAGATCAATGACATAAGAAAGTACCCATATAAACATGCGACAATATCCAACAATCACAATCAAGGACTTGCCTTTTCTTAAGCAAATGCGAATACACAAAATTAAGCATGCATAGGCATAGATTGGAAAAGATAATCTTCTTTCCTATTGTTTACACACAACAATCAATCCAATTTTCTAAAGGATCTAAGTTTGATTGTTGTTTGTCTACCTCATCTAGGTACAGGTCATTCATGGTTTTCTAACTCACTAAGTTCATTTGCATCATAACATTAATATAAATACTTCCTCATGAGTTTTCAACCAAAATCACATTACTAAAAATATTTTATGCGTAGAACACCCAATGATATAAAATCAAATATTCAGTTTAATCAACTAAAATATGATATTTATCATTCAAAATAAAACATCATTCTTATTCTTTTTCGAAATAAATAAACCATTCTCATATCTGCAAAACAAGCATATACTTTTAAAAAATGGAAATATACATTACAAAGGAAAATTAAAATCGATAGTCATTTCCTCAGTAAAAAGATACTTCCTTGCATACATAGAGAAAAGTACAAATTAAATATTCATTTATATATATATATATATATATATATATTAATTCATGATTAATAAAATATATACAATTAATAATTAATAACAAAATTTACAAATTAATTATTAATTAATATATATATATATATTAATCCTATATTAATAAAAAAATATATATTAAATAATAATTAATAATTAAAATTATATCAAAAACCTTTTTTTTTAATAAAATAAAATTTATTAACAAAAAACACTTTTAACAAATTAAAAAAAAATTTATATTTTATTTAAAGCCCCCCCTTGGGAAACCCACGGGCCCCACTACATGGTTTTCTTTCCCTTTGGGAAGGGGCTGTGGGGACCATGACATGGTCTCCCCACTGCCATGGCTCTCCCCCCAAAGCCCCCAAAGCCCCCAAATTAACGTTGTTTTAATATATATATATATATATATATATATTATTTAATTTATTAAAATTAATAAACAGAACACCAGTCTCTAGGTATTCTCAGACCCAGAAATTTATATTCTTCTTTTTTTTTTTATTCTATTAAAACAAAAACCTCAAATCTGTAGTCTCTAAGACAATATTTTGAGAATCAGTTTCCAGAATATGAATTGTCAATTTATAAACCCAAATATATTTCTATATATAATAATTTTTTTTTTAAAGCCAATGCATTTTCAAAACCATATAACCTAGAAAATGGCAGGGAGGATGAAAAATAATCAATCTATTGGATAGAAGAAATCCCAACAAGCTAAAATTGGGGAGAAATTAACCAGCATATCCAAAATGCTCAAATCTGAATCTTTTTTTTTGACAAAATTAAACTGTGAAAAGCCAAGCCCCAATTTTTTTATTTTAAAACAACCTGAGCAACCAAAATCTAAACTTGAGGTTGGAAAAGAAGACAAGGAGGGTTTGGATTGGAGATATAATTACAACTCTTTCATTTTCCCCAAAGAGATGAGATTTATAATCTTCAGAAACAGATTTCTACAAAATCCAAAACAATTTCTTTTAAACAAAGAAGCCAACAAAATAAACTAGAGATCTACCTGATTCAGTAATCCTAGAAGAGATTTTGATGAAGAGCCCAGCCTGCAAGCTCAAGAAATCCTTTCTTTTGCAAAATCCCCAAATTTTCATTCCCAAAAATATTCCCCAAAAATAATCCTCCCAATATTTTTTGAAAACCTAGGCTAAATGGTAAAAGTTTGACCAAATATTCATGTTTGGATTTAAAATATTTTCATTTAAAATAAAATCCCAAAAATTATTCTTTCAAACTATATCAAATATATATTAAACTTGCTTTTCTAATTAAAATTGATTTTCTTAAATAATTGAAATCAACCGTTCTATTTCCAAAATGCCAAAAAGATTAAATTAATAATATTTCAAATAAATTTAATCTTTCCTTTCAAAAGAACAAAAACTGAATAAATTCATCTTTTAGATTAACCATTTAATCAAACTTTCTACCAACTTGAATTGAGCAATTCTAATTAACGATTAATCGCATAAAAGGGAACCTATTTAATTTAGTCCCTTAATTACAATGCATAAACACACATTTAATCAAATTAAATACTAAGGATTAAATAATTAGTTAAACCACACACAAGACACGCAACCCAAGAAGGCCAAACAAATAGATGACTTGCATATGCAACCAAAGGAGATACTGACGGATGACTAACGATGCTCACTTGAGCATGACTAGGGTCAAACAAGGGTCTTACGACAACCTAATCCAATTTCAAAGGGTTAATGAGGAGCACTCAAACTTGTGAACCCAGGTGGAGGCTAACCTCGCACCCATGTGGTACTGTACCTGCAATCTCCTACAACCAAGAGTCATACATGCATACATATATATATATATATATATATATAATAAAAGTGTTAGCCTGCGACTAATAACATAAATTAGGAGAACTAATAAACTTACATACGAATTGATGCGAAAACCACATTAATAGGTATGCACAATAGCCAAAACATCTGACTATAACATTATAACATGATAAACTAACCAAGGTCAAACTGAGATCAAAATTTGATTAGGGCAGGGGTACTACAGAGTGTGTGAGGTTGGATTTACCCTTGTGAATCCCAACCATGCCCAAGCAACCAGTGAGCACATCTTGATTGGGAGCACTCCTAGAGAGTTGAGATGTCTAAATTGAGTAGTAGACTAGATGAACAATGAAGGGAGCCCACTAGGACAACACTTGACTACCTTTTACAAAGGATTGACTCTCTTTGAGTATACCTCCCCATCACATTGTCGAGAACAAACCATTTAACCACATGTATGTTGTTTTAATTTTTTTATTTATCTCATGATTTTATGATCACTACTTGTTTTGTAGTGTGGATTCCCAAAATGAACTTACATAGACATATGCTCTTTAATTTTTTATGCATTAACATAGTAAATTTGTCGAACCATCCTCCAAGTTATTACATTATCCTCCTTAGATAATTTGTTTATATTTTTAATCTTTCAAATAAAATTCAAACATGCAAATGATCATTGTACATCTAGAAGTAGTTGAAATGGTGGGAAATTAACTCTATTTGCAAAGTTTACATTCATCTTTAAAAATTTGGGGCTGAATTGCTTGGATAGGGTCACCTACAACCCTACTCCTAACAATTAGAGCGATGAAAAGGGTAATGAATAGGGTATTGTGCCAATTTTACAAAAATGATCCTTAAAATGAGCGCAATCAAGCATAAATTAGGTACAAGCTAGGCACAACCTCCAAAGAGGGTCCAAACTGAGTGGAATCACAAGTACATAAATTAGGTACAAGCTAGGAACAACTACCAAAGTGGGTCAAAACTAAGTATGAAATCATAAAGAGATAGAATTTACATGTTCACTACAATATTAATCATTCATAACCATTTCATTAGTGTGTGCAAAATTATGTGTCGATCAAATTAAATCCTAAAATACATCAATGAGACTAAATATTGAAAGTAAATTAAGAAAATCAAACTCAAATTTTGCCTTCTCATGAGTGTCCCATTGTCCTCTCTCGCTAAGGATTCTTCAAGTCATTTTTTCTCTCAGATTTTATGCACCCGGATTTCAGAATGACAACCTAGAGAATGAGATTATAGTCAAATGCAAGGAAATCCTTCCTACACTATATGATGATGAGGTAGATGGTATGTAAATTAAGATCTAGATGGTGAAAAAATGCTTCTATATTGATTTATACTAATGATAATGCTATGAGAATGAGGATACTAAAAGATTGCTAGCATGATTAATAGTAGAAAATGATCTATTCTTCCTAAAATGCTTCTAAACTCTAGCTAGCTCTTAATTTGTGCCAATGAGGGCTTATTTGTATATATTCCAAGGCTCGTGTCCTACATGGCAAAGATGGACGATCGAGATTCGATTTGAGGAAATGAAGGGCAGGAGATGGAGAAGTTAGAGAGAAAAGTGTATCTTTTTTCTTTAGGGGGAAACAAGTGAAATGTGGAGGATGGAGAAGAAATAAGAATGCCAAGTGTCCTTAATTGGTTGCAAATTTGTTGAAGATATTTGATTAATTAAATATTTAGGAATATTTAATTTCTCAATTTGTTGCAAATGCCATGTGTCCCTTTTAGTTTGTCGAATTGGTTGAAGATAATTGATTTATTAAATATTTAGGAATATTTAATTTTTGAGACACATGTTGATGTGGCAGACTTTATGTGGCGTGATAGGACAAGTTCATTAGATGATGTGGAAAAAAATTAGGATAGGAAGAATAAATGCCATGAATCATATAAATAAATTAAAGAATTTATGTATAGATAGAGGAATTAGACATTAATTAAATAATTTGTATTTAATTAATTTTTCTCAAGTGTGTACAATTAGCATTTGTTAGATCCACTTTTGTATGGGGGAAACCATATTACAGGGTATATGAAAGGATATAATTTTAAATGCCCCCGACATAGTCAATAGTGGTCATGTGCAACGCTTATTCATGTTGAGAGTCAGCAATTAGGCGCTTTTTAATATCTCAATATTTATCGATGGCCATTTTACTATATGAATAGTGTCTATGTGGGCATTATAAAAGACACACTATTAGGCAACAACTAATGATTTTAGTTGTTATGAAATAGTCTTTATTTGGGGTGTAATAATCTCTTATATTGCAACCGTTCACTTATGTGTAAACTATATGTCAATTTTATACTTTGGTAGGACTCCTCTGCAACTTGACCAAAGACTTAAAATCTCTGACAGTAGTCTTTAGTTATCATATGTAGATAAAGTTGGTGTGCAACTAATGTTTTCCTATTGTGCAATTGTCTTTCATTGTTCCACAATTTGTTAGTAAAGATTAAGCAAGGAACGGAAAAATATGAGGTATGTCGAAAGAATTCAAAAAGCACAACCTTAAATCACAACTATTGAGGGCCACATGATTTCTAGGCAAATGCAAATGGTAAGCTGGAAGCCGAATTCCACAACGCTTGCTTGCACACTTGCAACGCGTTTCAAATAGATGAAATTCAGGAATGCACACCATGTTCGTTTTATTCAATCCCAATACATGATGTTGGTTCCGGTGTGATTCAATGGCCTACGTTGGCCCCTTGTTGCATGGTTAGAGCAGGATACCGCATGCCACAGCTTACAAATAGATTAAATTAATAGCAAAACAATGGTTTTGGGCAGAAATAATCCTATAGTTTACAAGTATTTTGAAATTAATTTTTAGTTGGTATTGCGTAGAAAGTAGGAAATGGAGAGTTGGCATGAACATTCCGAACCCAAGTGAGTTGACTGTCCGAAATAGCTTCACGTGTTGAGTTGTGCACCAAATTAGAAAGCGCTAGGCAGTGGCATTATAAAAATGAGGGCGTGGGTTTCAGTTGGGCGGCCCGTTGTTTAAGTGAGACGGTGAGGCGTATAAAAATAAACTTTTAGACACTCTTTCGTGGGTCCCCGTCCAAGTCCACAAATCTTCCTAAACCACTGGCACTGCAGTCAGTCTGCGAAAGCATGATCAAATTCTCCTTATAAATAGGCACAAGAATGTGGGAAGGAAATAGGAAATTCGAAATTGCAAATTGGAAATAGGAAATAGGAAATAGGAAATAGGAAATTGGAAATTGGAAATTGGAATTTGGAATTGAGGGTGAGAAGATCAAGATTTGTAAACTGGATATCCAGCCATCCATCCAACAATTATTGTTAAATTTATTTTCTGTGTGTTTCAGAATTGGTATTGCTATGCAAAGACGGTAGCAGAGAAAGCCGCGTGTACGCATGCGGAGGAGGTGGGTATGGAGTTGATAAGGATTAATCCAAGTATCGTCTTGGGTCCTCTGCTCCAGCCCACTATGAACTTCAGCACTGCTCATGTTTTGAAATATTTAACTGGTGAGCTATTATTAAAATTATCCGTTGAATTCCCACTTCCCTCTCATGCTCATGCTCATGCTCATTCTATTAGATTAATTGCTTTGACGTTTTAATCCTTCTAGGCTCGGCCAAGACATATGCAAACGCAACTCAGGTTTACGTGGATGTGCGAGATGTGGCGACAGCGCATATATTGCTCTACGAAAATCACACTGCCTCTGGTCGATATCTGTGTGGAGAAAGAAGCCTGCACAGAGGACAGCTCCTGGATCTGTTAGTACAACTCTTCCCACATTACCCACTTCCTACCAAGTATGGATTCTTATCATTGCCATTGCCCACTAACTTGCCCACTAACTGTGAATTTCTATAACATGTTTTCACAATCTTCCCCTTCTCTGCAGGTGTTCAGACCAGGAAAATCCAAGGAAAGTGGCATACAAATTCAGCAATCAAAAGCTGAGGGAATTGGGTCTCTCATTTACGCCCATAAAGGACTGTTTGACTGATACGGTGGCCAGCCTCAGGGACAAGGGATTTCTTCCCTAGACCTACAGTTTGAACGACAACAACGGCAATGGAATTACACCCTGCTGCCACGGACATTGATTTTTTAGCTTCTCACATTATTATCCTCATTCTCACTCAATACTTGGATACTATAGCATTCCACATCTCATATTGTACAGCATTACACAATCTTCATTTCAATGCAACAAGGCCTCCCAGTCAAATATTTTTTATTGTTTCCTTGCCATAGGACAGAAAAATGCATCATTTAATGGAACGGTCCTATATTTATTCTTATGCATCATAATTTAACACAAATACTGCTAAAATATTTTTTAGCATTGAAACACTAAGCAAAACAAGTAGGCTTCAAGATTGTCACTTTAAGACAGGACAATGCCCATCAAGACAGAAAGTTGTCGACCTAAGCATTTCTTGTCACGATCTGTCTGGTGTCATGCTATTGAAAGAGCAATGTCTATATGCGACCACAACCTACAAAGAGCTGAACAAATTCCATTTGACTTAGAAAGACATACTACACATGCAAAGTAAACAATCAATCTCACAGATCTGTATACAAGACCTTCACTATTGAACTAACAAAAGCATGAAAAACATACAACGTTTGTGTTATGTTTTTCTGTTGCCTAAATCTTCAACATTTATAACCTCTGCTATCCTCCTCTATACACACATGGCTTATCAATATATACCCAACACATTTACCACCTTATTCCTTTTTCTTATTCTCACAAACTAAAAGTTAGTTTTAAGTTGTAAAAATATATGATGGTGTCGCTAAGGTTTTCTAGTGTGTTTCATAATGTATGTTTGGATGAGTTTTATTTTATAAACCTATTTTATATGCGTACATGAAGTTATTACATTGCCAATATCATTCAAAAATAATATAGTGTCAAACTAAATGACTAAACGATTCCATTTACAAATCAACAAATCATTACAAAGCAATCACCTTCCCTTAATCATCTAGATATCATTTGATCACACACATAAGTGAACCTTTTAATAGTACATTATTTGGTAAGGTACATGCTATAGAGGTATTGAAGAATCCAAGGGAATCTACATCACTGAGCAAATGTATTCAACAAAGGAGATATCCTTGTTTGGTAAGGGGAGGTACGAATTATTTGATTTGGTCTTCTTTGATGTTCAATTCGAAGGATTTTTTTTATTGATTTTGAATACATGATATTAATATCTTTAGATCTAGCATCATACACTAATTATTTGTAAAAACTGTTCGTTAAGCATTCTTATGGGTCCTACCAAAGGGAAACATATTCCTAGCTATTGGAAAAATCCTAACCAAACAACCCTTATTTTTAAAAGGAAATGAATCAACAATTCATAGAGATCATATAAACATTTCTATAGGTCATACCCGTAGGTGTGTGTTTGATCTTGCGGTTATGACAGTGACTCACAATCACAGGTTAGTTTACATATTCTAAGGCACATGTCTGCTCTTTATGTATTTTCCTACATATTAAGGAACTATCTAACATATCTATATCAAGTTTCCAAATAAGTAGCTTTGTTTATTTGTTTTCAATTTCAAATGTTTTATTTAATACTTTACTCAACATATTGCCTTTCAAAATTATTTTAATTGTATTATTATATGGTTAATATTGTTTCATTTATTTTTGCTAAGCTTATATGCAAAGGAGATTTTACTATCTGTTTCAATACTATAATTTATATTTTCATTTTATGTAAACATTTTTGAAATCATGAAAATTATATTTCCTACACTTCTATCACTCATTTTACACCCCTTTTGTGTGGGCATTCCAAGTACTTGGCCCTAGCACATGATTTTATCTAATCTAGTGCACATCCTTTTACTCAATATTCCTCTTTGATAGCCAAAAATGGAAGTAATCACATCTCCTTGGACCTTTATCTTCCCTCAATTTATGCACTCCCATTCAATGTTCAAATTTCCACCTACAAGTTTGATCCAATTCATTTTTTTGCTGAAAATGAGGTTTAAAATATTTGATTATGGCTCAATACCAACCTCGTCCAACTATTTGTCATGTTTCGATTTCCACTTGAGAGGATTTGAATTATGTGCCTAAGTTAATTGTAAAAATGCATATCCCCTAGGACATTAACCATCTTGTATTATCCTTCACTTGGCATTCATTATCACTCCCTATTCTCTATATTCAACTTGTTGCTGCCAAGTTTGCTAGAGAAGAAATCTAACAATCTTTGGATGAGTACTTTGTAGCACATCTAATTTGGGTTTGGAGAATTCTATGAGTAGCCTCTAGAATTTGGATCTGGTTTAAATTTCCTTTCTTGGTTTCGAATCCTCATCCTCACAAAGCTTATACCTCGTATAATCTAATGGAAATATGAAGTTCAATGAGCTTTAGCAAGAGTGATTCCCTTTTAATAGATTTGCATACAAAATAAATCATGCATATTTCTATTTTAATAGATTGTGCATATTTCTCTAAGTTTACAACCACTCTTTTTTCGATCGTCTCCTTTAATATCTGCACCCATCCCAACAATTCCTCAACCACAACAGCAATGAAGACATAAACCACTCTCTCTTTGTAATGCCAATCAAATGTAATTGTTGTAATATCCATCAGAGATAAATTGGTGTCTTCCATGGCTGACTCGGGTAGGGAGGATTTTAGATTAGTTTACAGTGGTGTTTTGTAGGATACAAAAAATGTCGTATCCTTCTATATATATAATTTATCCTTCTATATAATAATTTTTATCCTTCTATATATAATTTATAGGTGATGTGTGACCATAGCTATGGGAAAGTATATTAATGTTACAAAATTTGATTTGGGCTGCTCCAGAATGGAGGGTCATAAAGTAAAGTGCAACCAATCCAATATCAAGGGTGCATCACAAATTCTAGAGGCTAAAAACTAATATATTACTAATTTTCCACAACATTTGTGTGAGAGCGAAGCTATGTATGTTGTTGCTAGTTTTCATTCTCCTAATGGATGATTTATTTTTCTTTTTAACCACCTTCTAATCATCGTTACTACCATCTTTTAAGTGGGTAGATGATGAAGGTAGATCAGGAATAGTAGGACCTTTTCCATTTTGATCCATGATAATTTGAACCTCTGACATGCCCTGAGGGAGGACACCGGTGAATTCATCTCCAGCCTTCCCTTGATACTTTATTTTTGCATTGATGTTGTGATGGGCAAGGTTTCATTATGCTTGTCAGCCAAACTACAAATGTATCTCTTTCACCTTTGTGAGGTTTTTTATCACCCTCAAGCTGTGAATGCATAATCTTAAGGTCTGGAAACCTTGGGGAAGACATTGGATTCTCCAAAGGTGGCATGAGTGAATGGAAGACATTTGTCAGCTAGTTGAGAAATGAATCTTTCTATGGATTGTATTCGTCCTTGTAGAGATCTTAATTGTTTGATATTTCTAGGAGGTGGCATCTCCATGATTGCTTGTACCTTTGCGAGATCTACCTCAATTTCTTTTTCTAAGATTATGTATGCCAAAAGTTTGACAGATGTTATACCAAAGACACACTTATCAGGTCCAGTCTTTGAAAGATTTATCCAGGATTTCCAGATGTCCTTCTCTTGTGAATGATTCAACCAATAAGTCATCTACATAATCTTCCATGAAAGTGTGCATCGTGTCATGAAATATTATGGTCATTTCTCTTTGATAAGTCACTCCTGCATTTTTCAAGCCAAAAGGCATGACATTCTAACAATAAGTACCCAATGGACAAGTAAATGTTGTTTTATCTTGGTCCTCTGGTGCTATTTTGATTTGATTGTATCCAGAGAAAGCATCCATGAGAGATAACATAGAATGTCCTATTGTTAGATCTACAATTATGTCAGTGTTGGGTAAAGGAAATTCATCCTTCAGACAAGACTTGTTGAGATCTTGGAAGTTTATACAAATCCTAATGATTTTATCTAGTTTAGATACTGGCACAATGTTAGAGATCCATTTTTTATATTCGATAGGTTGGATGAATCCTACATCTAGTAACTTCTTCAAGTCTACTTTGACCAATATGGTGACATGTGGGTTCACATTTCTTAGTTTATGTTTGATAGGTTTAGCTGCAGGAGGTATAGATAAGTGATGCATGATTAGATCTGGATTTACCCCTGGCATATCTACATAAGACCAAACAAAATTGATGATGAAGTCGGGCCTTTCTTTTCTTGTTAGTGATTTGGCCAGATGTATGATTTGTGTTGCTGCTTCAGTGCCAAAATTAATTGATTCAGTTGGCTCAATTAAATTGGGTAATCTCTCCTGATAATTCTCAAGAAGAGTGTCAAGTCTCTCATCATCAAGTGCCTCAAAGAGGTTTTCACCATCAGATACGTCATTTGTTTTTACTTATTTATGATCTAATACTATCATTAAATGGTTTTCACCATTAGATCGATTTTTTATTTTGCTTTTGCAACTAAGAGACTTGGAACTCTTGAGATTGAGAACTTTGTTATGAGTGTAACTGGTGGAACATGTTTCTGGGTTTATAGAACAAAGGTATTGGACAATGGTGTCGTCATCTAGGAAGATAGGTATGTTAAGGTGTCCGAGTTGTTCCCAGTCTATGAGTACAGGATGTATGAGGGGTAAGGGATCGTTTGGCGGGTTAAGGTCCACAACAGTCAGGGTCATGACGGATTAATTGTCAAAATTTGTTTCATTTAGGCTAAAGTCTATGATGATACCTTCTTCATAATCGATTTTGCTTGGAATCTGATCATCCTTACTAGAGACATTGATATGTTGTAATCCAACTTCAACTGGTCGAGCCCCCAAATTTTATCCATCATAGGGTATGGGTGTATATGTGTGGATTGTATCTACCTCAATGTCCTTAGTGACATCAAAGAAAGTATCACATTCATATTCTTTTGAGTCTGTCTCAGAATAAATTTCTAAGGCTATACCATTGTATCTTACAGGAATATTGTAAGACAAGAAGAGGTCTTTGATCATTTATACAAGTTGTGTGGCTTGTGTTGATTCGGGTTTTGTTCTTGCTTGTATTCTTTGAATTTGTTAATAACAGTTTAACTTCTTGAAGTAGCAGGCTCTTTTTGTTGTGGTTCAGATTCATCTTCCCTATGTGTTCTGACTATTTCTTTTGTGACTGATTATGTACTGGCTTGACCAGGTTATTGCATTGCTTGTATATGATGTATCTGTTTGTAAGAAGCTTCTTCTCTTTGAATAGCAAGTTCCTCTTGTTGCCTTTCATATTCCTCATCTCTTTTATCTTTGCTAATCCTTGCATCTACTTGATGTAGTGCTTTTGGCCATTAGTCCTCTTGGTAGGTGACCTTTCTTTTCCATCGGGTATTTTGATGATGATCTCATTTTTGCTCATGTGGAAGATGTTGATCATACCCCAATCCTAATTTATCTTTGGTAAGTTCTGAATGGGGTTGTATTGGTTTTGTGATGCCTTCTTGACACTTTCCAATTAGACCTATTCCTTAATATCCCATCCGTTGTATGATTTTAAATCCTTTTCCATATTATTTTGTGGGAATAGTGATGTTAATAGCTTTTTCTTGTATGTCTTCTTCGTCTTGGTAGAGCCAATTTAAAACATATTTGTCTTTTGTTTCATCTGGTAGGGTCCCTACTTGAATGAACATTCCATCAAACTTTTTGATAGGTTGTGAACATTGTTGTTCTGAAGTTGATGGTTGTCCATGAGATTTTGGTGAAATTGGCATCTTTGATAGACATAGGGATTCAAACAAGTATTCTCCCATGCCTTTGTCTTTTAACTTCAAACCTTTCTCAAAATCTATGAATAGGGTTTTGAGTTGATCCTTGATGTTTGCTGATCTAGAAGTGGGAGCTTCCTTGTTATGTGGTACAAAAAATACTGAACTTATTTGAGATTATTGCAATATTGCAAACGATTAGTGTCTACTGTGATAGTAATTTCCTGCTCATCATATGGAAATTTAAGGGACTGATGATATGTGGATGGCACCACTTGCATTTCATGGATCCAAGATGGACCCAAAAATATGTTGTAAGATAAGTCCATGTCGAGGACTTGACATAGAGTATCTTTCTAAATTGGCCCTACTTGAATGGGTAATACCATGTACCCTTTTGATGATCTTTCCTCATCGTCATATGCCTTGATTGCTATCTTTTTCTTTGTAACAATGGTCATTTCTTAGAAACCCAATGCACAAATAAGTTTTAGAGTACAAATATTTAGACCGGCTCCTCCATCTATTAGCCCTCTTTTCACTCGATGTTTGTAGACTAAGAATTTGATATGGAGTGGGGTATTATGTGGATGATTAAGAGAGACATCATCGTGCTCTAAAAATGAAACATTGTGATGCACAATTAAATGTCCTACCATGGCTTGGAAACTGTCAATATATAGTTTATTTGGAACTATAGTGTCCACGAGAGCCTTTTCCAGAATATCCTTGTATGCAGGTGAGATCTTAAGAAGCTCTAATATTGATATTTGAGCGCGTGTCTTCCTCAATTGTTCCACCAAGTTGTATTGATCGTTTGGAGATGTTATTGTTTTTTATGTGTGTCCCTTCAATACATATTTTTGTGCTCAAGTAGTCATATTGACAGGGACATATTTTTGTTTGATTTTAATAGTACTGACATTAATTTGATCATCTGATGTTGATATGTGATTGATATGGGCTCCTTTGTTGTTCGAGGATGATGATGCACCTTTATCATAATTCGGGAGTGGATTCTTAAAGGTTGCATGATCATCATTGCTCTTATGACCATCTACCATTATGTCACCATTATTGATTAGATCTTGAACCAAGTTCTTCAAGCTTAGGAAGTCATTTATGTGATGCCCTTTTTTCTATGATATTCACAATAATGTGTGTCACTCCAGCATGGTAGTTTTATTTGGGGGTCAAAATCCCTCATGTTTAGTATTGTAATGACTTTATTTGCCAATAGTTCTCGAAATGTAGATTCATTGGTTTTCCCTAAAGCTACGAACTTTCATCGATATGGTGCTGGTTTTGAATTAGCATTATTACTATTCGCTTGGTTAATGTTGCCTTGATTGCTCGTTCCAAGACTGTTGGTTCTTTGATTGTTATTTCTTTGAGGATTGGTTGGTGGAGTAATGCCAAATAAGTTTAACACAGGTTGTTTTGGTTTAACATTGTCTACCACACCATCACTAGAAACATTTTTATTTCTTCTCCAAAACATGGATTTGTTTGAGTTGTTATAGTAATTGTTGTTATAGGTATTGTTTTATGAGCTAACACCCTCTTTAGAGAAATTCAAATTTCCTTTCATGATTGAGGCTTCTTCCACTTGGATGTCATTCTCAATAAGCTTTGCAAAAGTAGGTAGACATTGCATTTTGAGTTGATAACTCATTTCATCATTTAACTTGTCTATGAAAATTTCCATTTTTTCCTTTTCTAGCACATCTCGTGGGTATCTTGACACCATGTGTCTCAAGTGTTGTAAGAAAACCCTGAAAGTTTAATTGCTCTTTTATTTTGTATTGCAAATGTCTAGCATGGTGACCTCGTGTTGGATATTGTAGGAGTATTATCAAATCATCTGATAGGAGGTGTGAGTCTTGAAAGCCATTCCATTGTTTTTCCTCCCAAGCTTCTTGGGAAAAGCCTCATCATGTAAGTATCGTTATGGGAAAACTTCAAGCTCATAGTGCAAAACTCCTTATCATGATCATGGGGATCTCTCTTACCATTGTATTTATCATACTTTGGTATGTCCAAGTTTGGTGGGAAAGTCACCATGCTTAACCTCCTATCAAAAGTATAAGGACAAATGTCCTCCAAAGAGTACCTTGTCATGGACCCTTGTTGCATGTCTTGCATCTGTCATTGGAGTGCTTGAATTTTTTGTGTTATTTTGGCTAAGGGAGGATTTTCTTCATTGAATATTTGACGGTGAGCCTCCCCTTGTTCACTAATGTTATCATGATTCCAGGTATCATCTCGGTTGCGGGTGTTCCTCGATTATAGGTGGTATCTCCTTCCAAGTGCTCTTGATTTTGAGTATGGGATGTGTAGATCTGTGCCCTTATTCTTGGGATCCTTTCATTGGTATTCTTTACATTTTCTATGTCAAAATCTTTAGGAATCCTGAATCCTTTACTAGTTAGCATGAGGAGGTATTTTTGCTTATCTAATTCTATAAGACTTTCCATGACTTTTTGGAAAGCGGAAATCTCTTTACATTGTTGGATAAGATCCTCAGTGATCTCTTCTTCCCACATATGTGTATATTCATCAAAAGGATTGGACTCCCTGTGACTCATGCTTGATCTTGGTTGTGGATCCTTTTCTTTGTTTTTCTAAGATCGAGTGACAATGACCATCAATATACCTCTAAAGTAGTGAATTATTCTTCTCCTAGTGGAGTTCTTGGTGGAGTTGGTGGCTCAGATCAAGCTTCATTGTAAGTGATACAAATTCTTGGAAAGAGTGGGATTGATCTTTCCCCCTTTGTTAAGACATTGGCTAAATGTTGTTTTCTGTGTAAAAGCCCTACTTCTCAAAGGCTCTTCGTCAAACTTGTTAGTTTTTCCTTGAAGATATAGTCGCATATGACGCAGGAAAATATAGTATGATATAAAGAGTTGACGGTTGATGTAGAGAAACTTTCTCCTCTTGATAAGCACTCTAGGGTTAGGTTGTCTCTTCTTCAAACCAATTTTTGGACAAGGATGCTTCTTGGTATGTTGAAGGGTCTTCATGCAAGTGATGAAAGTTTGAATTGAGAGATAGGTTCGATGAATACATTGTTTTGATTTCTAAGTCTACTTAGTCGAATAGAGGGTTCGGTATGCCTCTATTCATATGACCAAGTGTGTCAAATGATATGATACAGTTCCCCGATATTGGAAACTAACCTGATTTGACCAACTTAGAAAACTAACTTGGTACGTTGATGTTTGGATTTGGTTGATTTGAAACTTGTGATCACTAACTGATATTGTGTTGATCCATTTTCTCCTGTCTACATTGGATTTGACAAAAATACCCAAAAGGGTATTTGAAACTGGTTATGAATTTTCAAAAAAGTTGGTAGATTGCTCTTTGTTTTTAACCAATTTTGGTCATGCATTAAAACAGACCTCTTATGTGCTAAAAGATGAGTCCAAAGTGCTAAAAAGTTGGTTAGATGTGCTATACTCTCTCTGAAATTTTCTATCTAGTATTGTCTGATAATACAAATGTTAATTTTACAATGAGGTAAACTGTTTTGTGCAAGTGCTAACTTCTGGTTGGTATGCACTATTTTATAATTGCTATGTGCTACACTAATGCTCTTATGTTCTAATCTAGTGTTCATAAGCATTATCTAATATTTTCCAGTGTTCTTTTGTTTATGCGCTAATTTGATCTGCTTAAGCGCTAAGATTTGGTTTCAATGTGCTATTTGATGGTTGTAATGCACTACGCTGATGGTCTAATGCGCTAACTATTCTGATTTTCTCAGTTTGATGAGTTTGTTGAAAGTTTAAAAATTATATTTGTGTTTGATGGATGATCTTTTGATAAATGATTTAAAAACAATATAGACAAAAGCAATAATAGTTTGTCTATGCTAACAAGTAGTGTATGTTGTTTTGAGGATGTGTTCAAATCCCCAATGTTTTCATTGGGTTTGATACAAAGAAGACATATTAAGTACACTCTTTATTCAAGGTTCATTGACAATATCATATCCCACACTCGATAATCCTTCAACTCAAACAGCCGTGTCACCCCCCAAAGGGCACCCATTTTTTTGCCTTTGTCTAGAAATTAACCCAAAGACGTGATTATCTTTATCCCAAGATAGAAATGTGTGAAGATAATAAATATTTTGAACAAATAAGATCGTGGTCAACCAAATAAAATTTGCCAAATGACTCAACAATGATTGCAAACTTTTAAAGCTTTAAGATTGCAATGTGAGGTTCTTTTTAAGCTTCCAAATGAAATCTGAGGTTTGTTTTAAATTCTTGCAAGAAAGATGAGTTATTTTTACCAAATTTAAAGGTGAACAAAGAAACTATTCTAAGTCCTCTTGTAGACAACTATTAAAACCTACAACCAAATTAGTTAGCAAAAATCCAATTCTGATGGTGGACTTCACAAGCCTAATTTTTAACTATGCTATAAATTTTTGTCTCCGCTAGCTCTATGTGCTCAATTGTAGTACAAACGTATTAAGAAATGATTCCTACACGTTATAAAATCTAGCAAATGTGCTACTCTGAGGCCTAGATGCACTAGTCTGATGCTCTTATGGGTAGAAATAGGAGGGAGGGATAAACCCTAAAAAAAAGATCAGATGCGTTGAAAGATTATTTCTTTGTGCTAATATGTAACATGGAAGTGCTAGGACAAGCTATGGATGAGCTAAAAGAACTCTCTGATGCACTATTCTAATATTTTGACGTGATATTTATGTTCAACCTACAATAAATATGATATTAGATTTGGGGACGTTCCCCACAGTGGGCACAAAAACCTGTGTGCTAAAATATGTGGTGATCAAAATATTAAAGTTTAGATCCAAAAGGCCAACATACCAATGAGGATTTTGAGTGTAAAGATCAACTATCTTAAACTAGTTTAACTTCTCAAGATGTATCTAATTTTTCTCTATCTCATAGGATCCCTAAAGTCAATATTTTTCTCTCAGATCATTGAGAAAATGACTTAGGAATGACAACTTCAAGAATGAGTGATATTGTGATCTACATGCATGAATGTATTTTAAGATCTATATGATATGTTCAAACTATGATATTAAGCAAGGATGAAGATAATGATATGGTAAATATATTAACAAACTATCCTAACATGATATACTAGCATGGATATGTTATGATATAAAATGTTTCTTAATGACAAAATGTTATTATAGGAAAGAGAGGCTAAAATGATTGATATAAATAGACTATAATGTAGATGCATGAAACTTGGATATGATTAATGAAGAATGTCAGCTCTATTTATAGAGGAAATAGGGCAATGAATAATTAAAATTGAATAATCTTAACAAGGGTCAAGATTGAAAGTTATCAATCCATGTTTATAGCTTTCACCAATGAAATGGTGACAATTGTCAATAAGAGGTGGCTTGAGAGGGGATGCAAGAGGCATGAAATGCCTGAGAAGAAATGAAAGTCACCTGAGGAGGTTGGGTTATGGTTAGTTCAGTGTCATCCATTGGATAAAGCTTTTACCCAACAGATAAACTCTTGTGCAGGGGGGAAATGGGATAACTAGGGTCAAAGCCACAAGTGCTTGATGAGACACGTGGGTTAAATGAGGGTTAAGTTAGAGAGAAAGTCTCTAACCATGTGGTAAGGTTGATTTAACCATTAATGGTTTGGGAGACTTTGAGGGTTAACTTCTTGAAAGGCATAAAGCCTTTAATTCATTTTGAAGACTTTTGGGGATTTCTGAGAAGTGACTTCTATTAAGGAATATACAAATGTTCAAGCGATGAATTAGACTAGTTTAGGACGATTAGAAGAATATAGAAGGCTCTAGAAAAAGATTAATCATGCAAGTGGATTTGGTAGGAGAATGCAAGTGGGATGAATAGAATTTTAATTAAAATAATATATTTTATTTCAAATAAAATAAATGCAAATTGAGAAAGAGGATCTGATTAAGTAAAGTGATTTATTTAATTAAAGGCTAGAAACGGGCAGGGGGGGGGGGGGGAGGTTAGATAAATAATAGATGAAACTGCAAAAATTAATTAAATAAGATTTAATTAATAGGGGGATGCGGTTTAAATAAATATTAAATATTTATTTAAAAAGGTGGTCAGATTTATACATCTACAAGATCTATTTCCTTAACCCTTAAACCTAATAAGAGGAGTTTCTTGATTATACATGTTATCTATGCATTTCAAATGAATGATGCAGATAAGAAGTAGACTTGTGGATATGAATGATGCACTTTCTCTCTGTATTGTGTTCTTGTATGCATCGTTATGTTGTGTTTTTCTTTCTATAAAATCCCTTGTATGCTTTCATCTATACTGGTGCATCTTTATGTTTTCTTCATGCTTGCTAAATATTTTTGTTATATTCATCTCTTGAAATGTATGTGATTGAGATAGGATTTAGATCTCAAAATGATTTTAAATATTTAAGAAAGGATTGTCACTAATACCTTCATTTTTTTGTTACATGCATTTTGAGTTCCCATGGTATGGATACATTAGTGTTAGTATGTCGATATATCATGTTGCACAAATTCCATTACTCTTGCCAGTATCACATTGTTAGTCTTCCTCGTGGTGGGTTGGGTATCTTTCATGTCATGAAAGATTTCGAGGAAGTGTAACTAATTCATGGTAGGGTGGAAATCTGCTTCGGCAATGTTCTCACCCATGATGTGTTTGAGGGAGACAAATGTCAGGAGTTCCCATTAGGGTGGTCATCATGATTTTGTCCTTGTACATTATTTGTATTTGACCTTGTGGTCTATTGTAAAGTTTTAAGTTTTGTTAAATATATCTTGATGTTAGCTTATGTAATTTGACTTTATATGTTGAAATGTAATTTCTTGTCTCTAAAATTGTATATCTACACATGCGGGAATGATTTATTCTTGATTATTTGTCTTTTGTGAATTATGTTATTTTGAAATTATGGTGGTCCTTACAACTATCTTGAGCCAATTAATTGCAAAGGGGTGAAGAAGATTGCTACTATCTAGCACATTTTGCAAAAAGAGGATATTACTCCTTAGCTAGAAAGGCTTCATGGGGATAACCATAAATTGATTAAATATTTTGTCAAGGGCTAGAAGGATACCTATGTCTCTATGTATGGAAAGAAGGTTGACCTCATGGAAGACCTTATCTATGAGATTACTCGCATGTAAATGGATGATAAGAAGGTCTTTAGAGACAAAAAGGCCTCAGAAAAAGAAGTGCAAAAATTCCCTAAAGGAAAAGAGGGGTAGTGTCTAATCAGGAAGCCAAAGAGTTTCTTTAAAATGGGCTCCATCAAACCCCTTTGGGTTGTCATTCTTAAGGTACTTATGCATTATTTCTCCCTTGATAGCCACTTTAATAATATTTTTTGGCATCATTTTGTGTTGCTAAATCATTTTAGATATAAGGATAGGAACTTTTTTCCTTTGTCTTTCTTGAATGAGGGTATTAGAGATGCTAAGAAGAACCCTAAAATTTCTATTTTACATGAAAGCCTTATTATGCTCATAATGGAGCACATTAAATATTTGCCCTCCCCCCTAAGAGTAAGCCTGAGATTTCTTAGGATTCGACTCCCTCGAAGGATTAGGACTCAAATTTTATTATGTCAAAGGATAAGTGTTCGGATATTGATAAGGATTCTAAGACTAGGGTTGGAATCAAAAGGGGGAACCTGAGCTATAGCAGAAGTCTAAAGAAAGGCAAAATGAAAAAGTCCTCCCCTATTTCCTCTCACTCTAAAGAATAGAGTTACCATGACTCAAATATTCCCCAAGTGATTTTGTGGAGAGTTATAAGGATAGAGATGGTAGATATCCATTTCCTCAACAATTGAACATCGAGTCACCCCATCTCAACTTGGATAAGGAGACTCGTGATGATATCCTAGGTCTTGGTAGGGATGTGACGATGGACTCTTTTAAACTACATAAATGGTATTTCCATGACATCAAATAGATGAGCGTTAAGATAAGGTCTATTCAAGATAGGTTGGATGAGGGTGTAGAACATGGTGACTCGGGGTGGATAAAGAAGGCAAAAATATGGTTGTGTCTCTTTAAAACATTGTGACAGATGTGGCTAATTTGAAATCGTATTATGAAGGACGTATTATGGCCTTGGAAATAAAAACAGGGATATTAATGCTAACCTAGTTAACGTGATAAAGTTTAGCCATAGTATAATTAAAGGGTCTACAAGAAGTATTGAGGATTTTGGTTGACAAATTCAAAATACTACAACAAGGTAATCCTTAATCTATCGATCTAGAGGACAAAGGTAATCAGGTTAGTGTTGAAATGGCAAAGGGCGATGCACCCATACCACAAGCCATCTCAAAAAGGTTGTTGGTTAGTTGCTAAAGGATTTTGTAGGATATTAAGAAGCTTGCTCAGGAAGCTTTCAAGCACGAGGTTGAAGTTGTTGAAGTCTTAAAGGTAAAGTAACTTCTTTCTTATGTTTTTTCCTTGTCTTATCCTGGTGCCTTGTTTTTGTCTGGTCTCTTTCCTCTAGCTTTTGTTTAGTTGTTGTTTTTGAGTTGTTCTACTAATGTTTTACTATGACAACGTTTTGTACATAGGGTTGAGGGTCCCTTCAAAACCTGTTTGAACCTTTAATAAAAAACTTGTATTATTTTAGTTATCATTTCAAATATTTTGAATTAGCAAATTCAAACTTATATACACTTATGTAGATAGTATTTAATTTATCTTGTCTAATTTAATAAAATTTAACTTTTATTTACTATGGTATGGTCACAGATACACTTGGAATATTAACAAGTTTACTTTTGCATAACAAATATGAAGATTCCAAGTTAAGAGAGAAAAATTTAGCTAACTAATTCTCCTCTATGTTTGAATTTTCTAATAGAGTTTATGTCGACAATTGAAATAAATCACTTCCTCAAGGTTATAATTAAAAACCATTTCCAAAAATAAATGATAATCTTTTTTAGCTTATTATATAGTACATGATCAATACCACACATAGAATGATATTTTAAAAAATTTCACATTGAAAAGCTTCTTTGCAAGATTGTCATTTTCATGATTTTATTTAATTTCAAATAATTTTTTGCATAAGTATTAATTTTGAATTTCCTTCAACTTTATTATTTGAAATATCTATAATCCAATATTAGTTGTAAAAATCAAAGATAGTATTAAAATTTATGTTAACACAATATATAAAAAATAAAATAAAATAAAACAAACTTATATTTTATGAAAGAAAATTAATAGTGGAAACAATCAACCTATCTTCATTACTCCATAAAAGTAATTATGGACTTTATTTATATATTCTTATTTCTATATAACTTTTATTTACCATAGTATGTTCATAAATGCACGTAAAGATTAATAAGCTAACTTTTGCATAACAAATATGAAGATGCCAAATTAAAATTTAAAATAAGAGAAAAAAATACATACCATTATTATTTTGAAATATAAATAAAATTCTAGATAATTTTACTTTGAGAATTCTTTTTGAAAGGTTGGTAAGGTCATGATTTTATTTTAGATTCAAAATTTAAGCTAAAATATTAGATTTTATGAATGTGTGAAGAATAATTAAATAAAAATAAGAACATGAATACTAATTTATAATCATTATTTATAAGTGTCATTAACTTTATTATTTCCAATACCTTTAATAAAATATTATTTGTGAAAATAAAAAATTGAATTACAGTTTATATTAAGAAAATATATAAAAATTAAAAAAACTAAAACAAACACAAGAGAAAATTAATGATGAAAAAATGGACTCATCTCTATAACTCCGTAAAAATAATTGGAGGCTTTATTTATCTATACTTAATTCCATTTTACTATCAAAATAGATTCTACTTATTTTAGGCTTTTTCTTTTAAGCGGATTTTTCATCTGCAGACAAATGCTCCATCGATAAGGAATGTGGTGGTCTATAGCAGCAATAAGGATTGTGAGTATAGCTCATGCACTCTACACAAGCTTTTGAAGTACGAGCGTC
This sequence comes from Cryptomeria japonica, assembly GCF_030272615.1. NCBI lineage: Eukaryota > Viridiplantae > Streptophyta > Pinopsida > Cupressales > Cupressaceae > Cryptomeria > Cryptomeria japonica. Next base: position 891,872,499 of record NC_081407.1, on the reverse strand, counting down.
CACTGATTTTTCATCTGGCTCGAATGATTTTTCATTTTCTGTTGAGAAATGCTCCACTGATTCTTCATCCTGTGAGAAATGCTCCTCCACTGATTTCTCATCTGGTGAGAAGTGGTCCTCCATGAGTGGTGACAAATTAGGATGATGTGGTAAATGGCAGCAAGTAGGATCAGAAGTATATCTTCTGCAGTCTGTACAACTAGGTAACATTCGACGGTCTCCAATCAGAATGGTACGCTTAGCGGAGGACACATGGAAATTAAATAAACTGAGCGACACAACAAGTATAAAAAGCGTCATAACCATTGATTTCCCCATACTCACTGCTGAGATGACGATAAAGGTAGATGGAAAAATACCAAATAACTCAGCAGATGAAGATGAAGATGAAGATGAAGATGAAGATGGAGATGGAATCCAGCTATATTTATAGAGACTTACATTATGAATAGTTCAAATGATGGTTAAATTTTGAGCGAGAGGCGTTCAAACTCATAGTGCGTGTAAAACAGTCCGTATATGACGTACGTTATTGTTAAAATATTCATTGACTAGATTTCCATGTTAAATTTTGGGTGAGAGACGTTCAAATTGATAGTGCGTTATGCTCAGCAATTGATCCACCTGTTAAAAACGCTGAGTAGAGTGTAACATGTACAAAACTCCACCGTCTTGATCGTGAATGATTACGGCACTTATGTGAATGATTACGGCACTTGATCGTGTACAAAACTCCACCATCTGTTCCGCCGCGGCATTTATGAGAAGGGACTGTGAAAAATTTAGTTGGAAAATTGTCCATCTAGGGTGCAGTAGTTTATTTCTACTGTTAGATTTCGATTTGGTTGACATCATTTTGGGTAGAAGATATGTAAATCCATTTAAATTATCCATCTAGTTTCTAAAGCCATATCAAAAATTTAGAACAATCCAACGGTTCATTTTTGAGTTATGCCCCCGTACTGAGGCCTATTTTTACTGTTATAAACAACTCAGAAAAATTCACCATTTAGCCTGCTAGGGCATCAAATATCTCAACAAATACTTGACAAAATGAAAACAAAGCCATACTCAAATGAAAACCATCTGAGTCTACTTTCAGAATATGCAAGCCATTATTTTTTTCAATGGTGAAATCACAAGATAACTACAAACCCTTTCCAACAACTCCATTTAAGACAACTTAAAACTGGTTTCCACCAAAACCTTGATAACTTTCACAAATCTGCATAAAAATGACTCAAACTAAAATAAAATGAAAGGTTATTAACATATCTTTCCAATGAATCCACTTATAGGTCTTAACTCTTCCATATGCATTTGTACCAAATGCTGCAACATGACTGTTCTCAGGAAACCTGGAAGTTGCAAACAACCACTTTCACCAAAACGTGCATATCTTCTTCATTTCTTTATGAAATTGACCCAAACGAAAAGGATGAGAAAGAGGATTCACCCTTCTATCTAACCATTTCTATATTATAGAGTTTCCAGGCCATACATGACTGTACAAGGCCTGGAAACAAAGATTTGACACAAGAAACTTAACAAAATGCAAGATTCAAACACATCCAAATGTTCCAAAACTTTCTCCTCCTTCTTTATTCTTCAAATAATCATTTGGTTCGACCAATACAACATATTTATAAACTCTTTGGTAGTTCTAAACCATCCAACTACCTTTATGACCCTTCATCTTCCCTTTTACAACTTTTTGTGAGGCTTGGAAGCCTAAAAGTGTAAGCAAGTCCTGATTATGTCCTAGTTGTCCTTATAGGCCCTTATAGGTCAAGATGGTCAAAATTGTATAAAAGGCCATGAGAAGGATATCAAGTATGTAAAAGGTATTAAATAGATTATTTGGACATGTTTAGGGGGTTTTTACAATTTGGAGAGTCATTAGGAAAAAGTGTCAAAATTGCAAGAAAATTGCAAAAGTGCAACATTTGCAAAAATGTAAAAGTGCAAAAATTGCACATAAAGTTGTAAAATGGAAGATGAAGGGTCATAAAGGTAGTTGGATGGTTTATAACTACCAAAGAGTCTATAAATATGTTGTATTGGTCGAACCAAATGATTATTAGAAGAATAGAGAAGGAGGAGAATGTTTTGGAACATTTGGATGTGTTTGAATCTTGCATTTTGTTAAGTTTCTTGTGTTAAATCTTTGTTTCCAGGCCTTGTACAGTCATTTATGGCATGGAAACTCTATAATATAGAAATGGTTAGATAGAAGGGTGAATCCTCTTTCTCATTCTTTTCGTTTGGGTCAATTTCATAAAGAAATGAAGAAGATATGCACGTTTTGGTGAAAGTGGTTGTTTGCAACTTCTAGGTTTCCTAAGAACAGTCATGTTGCAGGATTTGGTACAAATGCATATGGAAGAGTTAAGACCTATAAGTGGATTCATTGGAAAGATAGGTTAATAACCTTTCATTTTATTTTGGTTTGAGTCATTTTTATGCAGATTTGTGAAAGTTATGAAGGTTTTGGTGGAAACCCGTTTTAAGTTGTCTTAAATGGAGTTGCTAGAAAGGGTTTGTAGTTATCTTGTGATTTCACCATTGAAAAAAGTAATGGCTTGCATATTCTAAAAGTAGACTCAGAAGGTTTTCATTTGAGTATGGCTTTGTTTTCATTTTGTCAAGTACTTGTTGAGATATTTGATGCCCTAGCAGGCTAAATGGTGAATTTTTCTGAGTTGTTTATGACAGTAAAAATAGGCCTTAGTACGAGGGGCATAACTCAAAAATGAACTGTTTGATTGTTCTAAAATTTTGGTATGGCTTTAAAAACCTAGGTTTCTACATCCTCCCCAAAGCAATCTTCCAAATATGCTCGGGTTTCAAAGTTATTAATGTCTGTGTGCAGGTATAGAAAACTGTCATGTGAATGACAATCACTTTGATGATAGTGAATTGGATTTATTTCAATGAACAATGAAGTTTAATGGTTTGAAAAGGTATAAATTATTGAATATGTTTGAGACAGAATTAATGAACCCCTGTAGCATGCATGAAAGTATGATGATAGATTGATATTGGTGGAGAAGTTGTTTTTATGCCTTAAATGAATAGTTTGGAATGAACCTTGAAGGATTCTTGAGTGAATGTGTTTTGGAAATATGGTGCTCTGCATCAATTGCTATGATTCAGAGGCTTATTAGGACCCATGTTATGAAAAAAAAATTTCTTCTCCTAAGAGACTGTAGGGCAGTTTGAAGCGAGAATGTAGTTTTTTAATGTTTATTGGAAAGTAGGGTAATGTAACTCACTCATGTAGTAATAACGAAACAAATTCTATAATTTCAATTTTATAAGTACATAAAAATGTGAGTAAATTCCATGTAAGCAAATAAAAAAACAATTTTATCAAGCCTTGGGTTGATTTATGCAAAAGAAAAATGTGTTATTTCTATAACCTACTAGATTCTAGAAATCAAGAAATAGAAAAATAATTTAAATATCCAATCTATTAGTGAAACCCTAACTTACACTTTTGCACAACCCGACATCATATTCATGTTGCACTTGCACCTAATTTTCTTCATGGCAATAGAGATAATAATCCTTCCTTCACCTACAAATATGCAGGTAAGAAAATAACAAAGAAAAAAATTAGATTAAGTATATATCATACATGTAAAAATAGAAAGAAATAAAATACAAGCAACCCTTTGTGAAGGGCGTAGCCTAGCTAGAAAAGTTCATGCCTTAGGGTAATGAGTACAAAGATCCCTGCTCACACACCCTTTAGCGAATAGTAATAAAAAATGCATAGCATAAGAGAAAAGTTTATATTTCTCTGATGTCCTTTATTAAAAACTATATCAGCTTGATCCCCTACAAATAGCTGCCCAACAAATGACATTAAAAAATATTATGCTTTGTAGAAGTTCAATGGAATAGTGGAGAGCCATACGAGTGAATATGGGCCCTTCCATGCATTAAAAGTTGTGGATGTGCTTCCTATTGATCATTGCCACAAGGGGCTTCGTGCAAACAAACTTTCAGACACTCTTTCGTGGGTCCCCGTCCAAGTCCACAAATCTTCCTAAACCAGTGGCATTGCAGTCAGTCTACAAAAACATGATCTAATTCTCCCTATAAATAGGCACAAGAATGTGCGAAGGAATTAGGAAATAGGAAATAGGAAATAGGAAATAGGAAATTTGAAATTGAAAATTGGAATTGAGGGTGAGAAGAAGGTAGAGATAGAAAGTGTGTGTGTCATAGGAGCAGGAGGGTTCATTGTCTCCTGGCTTATCAAGATGCTCTTGAGAAGAGGCTACACTGTAAAAGGAACAGTCTGCAATCCTAATCAGTATTTATTTTTTATATTTGATAAATTGAATTTTTAGAGTTTAGGTAGGGGAGGGGAACTCATCCCCTCTATTTACTATATTTTGTATCTATATCGATGAGGATCAATTACATGTAGATGATAAAATGTATAATCATCTGAAAGAGTTGGAAGGGGAGGAAGAGAGGCTTGAGCTTGTGAAGGCTGATATTCTTGACCCTAACAGTATGATAAAAGCTATCAGAGGGTTCAAAGGAGTCTTTCACACGGCTTGCCCTATCATTGAATATCTGGTATGTCCCTGTCCCTTTCCCTTGCTTGTTTAGCTAAGGAGTTTTACTGGTCTATGCACTTAATATTTTAATGGCCACTTCCACAAGCACAAGTGTTGCAAGAGGCTGTGAAGGGCACTCTAAATGTGTTGAAGGCCTGCAACGAATTGGGAGTGAAGGGTGTAATCCTTATGTCTAGCATCGACACTATTTACCTCGACCCCAGAATGAATCCACAAGCTATAATCGATGAAGACTGCTGGAGCAACCTTGATTACTGCATTGAAACCAAGGTCACAAACTAAAAGTTAGTTATGTCACAATCACAACTAAAGAGTCTACATTTTGCCCCTCTTTAATACAATTCAACCCGTCGTGTTGTTTCGAATAAACTGATTAACAGATATATGCCTGAGAGATTGGTTGAACAAATTGTGAGAAGATTGATCTCTCGATAGATTATGGGAAAAGATATTGGATGATTGAATATTGCATGAGTGATTATGTTGAGATGCACATTTGATGAAAATGCAAACTGAGAGGCATAACTAAACAATTAATCGAAATGAGCAATATAGCCAAATTGATAAGCTGATTAAGTTGATTCAGTTTATTAAGTTGATTTAGATTGATGCTAGCGCAAGACAAGTTGATCTAATAATTGATTAATTGATTGATGCAAGGGCGAGGACATTTCAGAAGCAAGTTGATTGATCTAACAAATTAATAGGTAAAGAGATTAAGAGACATGTATCAGTTGGATAATGCATTTGATTGATCTCTCTGAAACAAGGAATCTATGAAGAGAATATTGAAAGAAATGGTGGTGAGAAATGATTGATGTTAAAGATAAAAAGAGATGAAATGAAGAAAGAAAGCTTGGAAATGAAATGATAGAAGGAAGGGATGAAGGAATAAAAGAATAATTGATGAGAGAGATGAAGAAATTATGAAAAGAATGAAGATAACGAAAGAGGAAGATGATGAAATAAATAAAGATGAAAATAAAGGGAAGAAGAAGTGATGAAAATTTATGTTGTTTGAAAGTGCTTATATCATCATCAATCTTATTATGGCAAAAGGATGAACTCATCTGGATATGGATTAGACCCAAATGAATCATATTAGTCGCATATAGGAAGACACATCAAACAATGAAGGAATGCTTTAATTCACATTAAACCCACACTTCCTTGATGATCAAGTAGACAACCATGTCCTAAGAGTGTCTAGTAAGAATTCGGGGACTTGATGTCCATTCAAGAATCAGGTCTCCCAACCCTCAGATAGGGCTCCCACCGTCGTCGTAAGGTCTGATATATCTCACACAATTGTGGATACGTAAGGAGCTAAGAGAATGGCTAAACACCAAGAAGTGGAAGGCTTTCTCCCTCTGGCCAATTTATATAGTGGATCATTAAAAGCACCACTTAGGTTGTCCCCTCTCACCCGACCCTAATGGCTTTTCGACTAGGCCCTCTAAGCATAATAACAATTTATCTTTCACCGAGGATCCCGAATGCAAAGGGAGAGGACACTTTTGTTATTATCTTTTTGGGATCAACTAAAATAAAAATATGTGCAAATACACCAAACACATCAAACACTTGTTCTTTATAAGAACCAAATCAAAATATGATTTAAGCTAAAATAAAAAATAGTTTGTTTGAAAATCACAATTTCTTCGACAAACGTCCTGCACCACACAAGTTACCAGTTTAAAGATATGATCTTTGACAATCAAAAAAAGATGCCTTGCCCAAATCGTTAGCCCTGCAAGATTAGTACCAGTAATAAAAAATCCATCTTTCTCACAAGTCTATTGATACAATCAACAACTAATGCGAACTCCAAGGCACAAACTAAGAACTAACAAGGATGAAAAACAAAAAGACTCTACTATTAAATGAACACAAAAACCCCATTAAGAAACAAAAATTTAAAAAACTAAAAACAAACCAAAACAAAGAGTCTAATAACCAAACAAAAACATAGACTCAACTAACGAAACAAAACAAAGACTTAACTAACAAACTAAACAAAAAAACCAGAGACAAACTAACAAACAAGAACAAACAAACATAAAGACACTAACAAGAGCTAACCAAACAAAGGCACTAACAAAAGCTAACAAAATAGTAAACAAAATAAAAACTAATAAAGACTACTAACACACAAACTAATAATACTAACACACTAAGAACTAACAATCTTGTAATTAATAAAACAAAAATTGCTAACAAAGATCAAACAAACAAAAAAATTAACAATAAACAAAAACTAACAAATAAAAGAAAACCAACTAACAAAGACTAAAACAAAACAAAAAAAAGATAACAAGACTAACCTTGAATAAAATAAAAACGAAAACACAAAAAGAATAAAATATAAAAATAAAAAAGAACAAAACAATCGAACGTAAAAACAAAAACAAAAGCAACTATCATACCAAGAACAAAAAACCAACCAAAAGCTAACTATCAAATAAAAAACTAAAACAAAGTATATACCAACCGAAAAAATCAACAAACTAACTAAAATTGAATACAAAAGGACATGAGAACTGTCGAATAAGAATGCCTCAAAGAAATGCCATGCTTTGGAGATGCACTGGTAGACATGCATACAAGATGTGAAGCACGGGAAAAGAATGCAGGGACATTAGAGAATTCCACACGAACACAAGCTAGACATATGTCATACACTGACAATATACAAATGAGAAGAATGCAAGTAAATATCTCCCACATAGATGTTGTTATAATATGCTTAAATATCTAAATAAATATTTCAATAAGAGAAACCTTGCACAAAACTCAAGAGACCAAATATAAAGAAATAGAAGGCATTGTTTTCCTCCCCTCCTTATAAAATATGGTTACATATATAAAATAGAAGGGTTTCAAGTAGTTTATGTAAACAATTGAACTGCTTAACAAAAGTTCTTTAAGCATGTAAGATAAGGATATAAAATAACTTTTCTTTTGGTAAATTGTGCATACAACTTTACAACAGCCCTATATAATCTACACCAAACCAGATAATAAAACACAATTAAATTTATAGAAAGAGTATAAATTTTGTATATTGATTGTGGTTAATCCATCAATGATCAAATGCATTTTTCCACAATGCAAATATCCTTTCAATATTCGATCTATTCAATAGCCTACAAAATAGACTATAAAACGGTGAAAATAAATTGAATATGGGATCCTTTTGAGGAACACAGTCCTATTTAAGAAACTAATGGTGCCAAGGTCATCTTCTTAAAGGTTCAATCCCTATAATTGTTCCCATTCATACAAGCACAAACAAAGTAAACATATAGAGTGATGATGAGGATATTTTTTTGTTGAAGATAAAAATATCGAGAAATCGTGCACAAGAGAAGCATTGGTTACAAAATCTAAAGTATATTACTAATAACTAATGGAACACTCATAGAGTAAAGAGAATTTACCTTGGGAGATGCTTTTAATTAAATTCCTAACAAAAATGATACTTCCTTGCCTTATTAAATTAATTGAATTCATAATACAATTAGATATTTCCCACTTGTTCTTAACCCTAATCAATGTGCAAGTATTAATAGGCATGTCGATATGGGAAACTTCTAAGCAGTATTAGAATAAAAGGAGTATTGAATATGGATTGAAAAAGCACTCTATTGTGGCAGGGCGTGAAGTATGCAAGAGGGTGAAAAACATACAAACTATACTATAAATTTCAAACATGTGCACAACAGAAAAGGTCAAACACATTCCTTTTAAATTTATTGCATGGAAAATACATTTTCTTGAAATTTGTTGAAGATTTATTGATGAATCATTTTTGTGAAGAGTGAATATTTACATAGTGTGACACTTTTATAAAGAAAAAATACAACACAAATATAAATTTTGAGCCTAGATTGCCTAAAATTGGTGTGTATTTTTTAAATTTTAAGATTATATATAGTAAAGGAATATCGAACTCTTAATAAAGTGTATGCATATATAAAAAATAAATTAAATTAGTTAGATACGTATTTTGATAAATTTATGATCTAATAATTTTAATTGTTGATTGTTTATTAGTGAAGAAAGGTCATTAGGATCTCACAAAAAATATAGCGACTTATTTTTTTTCCCTAAGTTTCGTCCTCTTTAAATAATTTCAAAATCTAGTGCATACAAAAAAAAACTCATTTTCTATGAATTTTAATTTTTTAATAATTTTCTAAATTAAAATTTCACTTGAAGCTTATGAAATCCCTATCCCTTTGAGTGAGTTTCAGTTCTAGGAAGTTAAATAGTGATTATGGGGCCCAACAAGGCATACGTTGAAATTAGCATGATCTACAAAATATTTTTTTAGAACACAATTGTGCTTAGAATGTGACACACATCAAAAATTATATCTTCTATTAGATAAGGTAAACTTTACAATGACCTTTACTGTTGTGAGAAGAAGATAAGGTTTAAGTAATTACGTTAATAATCAAAACTAATTTGATACTCAAAGAAACAAAAAAAACACCATAGAGATCGAATTCATATCCATTTGTAAATTCTACATTTCTTACTCTCTAACATTCAGAAGGTTCCAATCTTCTTCAACTTGCCTCTACAAAATTATTGTATTCTAAATATTCTTGTTTTTCTATTTTTGTATAATTCACTTTGCAACAACTAACTAAATGATGTGAACTCTCTAACTCCTTACTATCAAATATCTCTTCCAATATTAACCATCCCAACTTACAGATTGTTGTGATTTATGAAATGTAACAATCTAAAGCATTAAAATGTATCACTCTCTTTCTTTGTCATTTCTACCTGTAATTACATAATCAGTGCTTAACATGTGCAATTTGTCAACATAAATTAGATTTGTCAATTTGTTTTTTTTGCATCATTCCTATTCCAAAAACCTACATGCTCTTTTTCCCACATTTAACTAAATTTGAGGAATTTTTCAGGATAGATAAAATCACCACTACTTCCCAATATTCATTGTGGTGCAGGAGCACCTAGTTTTGAGTACAACTTCTTCATTTTGATCTGTTTGTTCATATTTTGGTTTGAGATGGTAAATAAGAGTCTTCTCTTAGGTCCTCACATCTTTTTGAAATTTTTTGGTAGTCTGAATTTCCTTAGGACAATGCATTTGCTCAATTTTGGCTTGTAAGCCCATGTAAGCCTAAAATGGCATAATCTTACATTTTGATTTAAAATGCCTTGAATATCCTTGTTCGGAATTGGGACATGTTAATGTAATGGTATTTAGTCATCCTAGATGGTTTGGAGGAGAAAAAAAAGCATGTAAGGCAAAAATGCACTTTGTGGCAAAAGCTGTCAAAGCTGCTTGACAACTTTTTGCAACGTTGAGCAACTTTTTGCCTTTTTCTGCAAAGGGATGGTTAGGAAACCGATGGAGAGTTAGTTAGGAAAAAAATTGAATATAAATACATTGAGAATTAATGTAATGTGGTTTTTGAATGCCTGGAGTAGACTGGAATACAAATTAGAGTCCATTTTTTAGTTTTACCTTGTGTTTTTCAAAGAATTAGAGCAACAGTTCGTACTTAATGGATTGATTGCATTGTTGTTATTTTCTTATTATTTTGTACATTATATTATAGTTCTTAGGAATAATTTTTATTATTTTTTGTGCAGGTTTAAATTGAGTCGTTAATTTTGTAAGCTCTTAGCCTAAGTAGGGGTTTGAGAGGCCCAAACACGATTCCAACTTGAAGTCCTTTGAGTTATTCTTAATAACCCTTGGGACTAGAGCTGTGGAACCTTTTTATAGTGCACATATTCTTTATTTTCCTTTTGAGTTCATTGAAAGTCCAATGAACATCATTTTCTTGGTGAGCTCAGTCATAGCTCGGTTATAAATGAAATTATGCAAGTGCTTGTAGGGATGAGTAGCGTTGGAAGTGCAGAGTATTTGGAATGAGAAAGTGGGGTGTGGTAGAGCATATGTGTGAGTTTGGATGTGTGTCACATTAAGGAAGACACCAAACCCTTAGAAAAAGACCAAAACAAGCCTAAAACCACCTAAAACAAGCATTTCTCGGGTTCCATACTTGTACGGTCATACTAAGATTTCTATGTCATAAAATGGAAAGTACTCCCAAAAGGGTATCCTAATCATCAAAGATTTTATGTGGGTCTTTGGGGAAATTATGATTAAATCCACAAAAACTGGTTAGGTAGGGCTAATTGGGGCTCTAGGGCTACTAGGGCTAGAAAATAGGGAAAGGAAGGAGTGATGGGGAAATGAATCAACCCCATACTCAAAACCAATTGATTACCCTTGGAAAATATCATAAAGACAGACTAAAACCTCTATAAGCATTTGTTAGGAGTTTGAGGGTGTGAGGTTAGATTTACCCTTGTGAATCCCAACCATGCCTGAGCAACTAGTGAGAACATATTGATTGGGAGCACTCCTAGAGAGTTGAGATATCTAAATTGACAAGTAGACCAAATGAGAAAAGAAGGGAGCCCACTAGGACAACACTTGACTTCCTTTTAAAAAGGATTGACTCTCTTTAAGTATACCTCCCCATCATAGTGGTATCAGAGCAACCAAGATTTGGGAAGATGCCACTACATAACAGACACTAAATCAATAGGAGAGAATAGTCTAAGGATGGTGAAAAATGTAGATGTAGAAAGGAAGGTAGAAGACCAAGAGGAATAAAATAGGCTCCTTAGAGAAATATTACTACAACTGGAGAGCAAACTAGATGCAGTTGAATGTAAAACTGAGAAAGTGATAATCAAGGTCAATAAGGAGAAGGGTAAAGAAGTTGTAGAAGAGGATAGGACACCTGAACCAGACCCTATTCTACCTGAAGAACCTTTCCTTAAAGAAATCAAATCCTTAGGAGGAAAATCCCTAGAAAGAGTACCACTTTTTTATGGAAAAATGGAGCCTAAGGCAGTCCTAGAATGCACAGAGGGATTGGAGAATCACTTTGAAAGTGATGGAATTGGTGAGGCACAAAAGATGAAGGTGGCCAAGGCTATATTGAGAGGGGTGGCATTGACTTGGTGGAAATTTACTCAAGAAGAGAGGCAAAAAGAGGGCAAGAACTGCATAGCTACTTCAAAGGGCATGGTAGCCAAGGTGAAAGAGGCATACATCGTTGAAGATTATGAGATCTAGTTGCATAAGAGGAGACAAAATTTGAGACAAAGAGACTTGGATGTGAGTAGCTACAATGAGGAATTTCAGAAGTTGTGTCTGAGATCCAAGGCAGTGGAGGATGAGAGCATCAAGGTAGCCAGATACTTGAATGGATTGAGATGGAATATTCAAGAGGAATTAACCTTGTTATTCCCCAACACCATGCACAAGTGCTATCAGTTGGCACTAAAAGTGGTGGAAAAGATGAAGAAGAAGCAAGAACAAAACAACAGAGACAAAGGTAGGGGAAGAGATGGCAGAGCACAAAGAGGTAGTTTTGGTGGAAGAAGTGTAGACCAAAGATCCCAAGGGGAATCCAAATTGGTTGAGAAAAGTGGGGATTCCAATAGAAAGAGAAACTATAGAGGAAGGGGATCTAGCAAGTCTAGTAGAGGAAGGTCTAGTGGATTAGGAAGAGGGTCCAATTTTTCCACCATGAAGTGCTACAATTGCCATCTGACACCCGGCCTATAGATGTCGTTGGAAGTCTTCTTCATCCCAAGGAGGTGAGAGGAGAGTAAATTATTCTCAAGAGGATGCAGCAAACATGAAAGCATCCGAAGTAAGTTTGGATTCAGAGGTTGGAGAGAACCTCGTGATAATAAGAGACTTTATAAAAGAATCGGTTAACAAGGAACCTAGCCAAAGGAGATCCTTGTTCAAAATAAAATGTAAGATCATGGGAAAGGTATGTAGAGTGGTGGTGGATTGAGGATCCACAAACAACATAGTGTTAGAGGAAGCGGTGAGTAAGCTCAATTTGCCAAGAATACCAAATAGTGATCCTTATACACTTACATGGCTCAACAAGGGGTAGCATGTTCTTGTAAATCAACAAACTTGGGTGGAATTCACTATAGCAGGCTACAAAGACAAAATCTTGTGTGATATCCTACCCATGGATGCTTTCCACCTACTCCTAGGTAGGCCATGGCAGTTTGACAGGAAGGCAATACACCATGTAGAGAAGAATGCTTATACCTTCCAAAAGAATGGAACCACCTACAAAATCCAGTCCATCAGAGACCAAGTAGAGGGAATACTCAAAGGTCCTAATGTGTTGTTGGTTGGTGAGAAAGAGTTCATTAACACACTCAAAGAGGGAGAAGGAGTGTGGTTTGCCATTGTTGTAAAGCCAAAAGAGGACAACAAGGAGAAGAAGATGAGCATTCCTAAAGAAGTGCAGGAGGTCCTAAATCAATTTGAGGACATCATTAGTGATGGAACACTAGCTACATTGCCTCCTCAACATGCCATAGGTCATCAAATTGACTTTATACTCGAAGCTTCTGTGCCCAATAAGGAAACTTATAAAATGACACCAGATCAAAACAAGGAGATAGCCAAGAAAATACAAGAACTCCTAGACAATGGACTAATCAGGAAGAGCATCAGCCCATGTGCAGTACCCACCATTTTGGCTCCAAAGAAGGGAGGTACTTGGAGACTTTACACTGACTCTAGAGCCATAAACCGAATTACTATTAGATATAGATTTCTCATCCAAATAATTGAAGACTTGATAAATTGTTTGGGAGGTGCTGAATACTTCAACCAGATAGATCTCAAGAGTGGTTACCACAAAATCAGAATAAAGGAGGCTGATGCATGGAATACATCCTTCAAGACTATAGAAGAACTCTATGAATGGCTTGTTATGCCATTTGGACTCACAAATACCCTTAGCACATTCATGAGACTCATGAATGAAGTACTCAAGGACTACATTGGTAAATTTCTTGTTGTTTACTTAGATGACATCTTAATTTTTATTAAGTTTAAAGATGAGCATCTTAAGCATATAGAAATTGTCTTGAGTAAACTTTGTGATGAGCAATTAACCTTAAATTTGGAGAAATGTGAGTTTATGAAACAGGATTTGGTGTATCTTTGGTTTGTAGTCTCAAGAGGTGATTTGAAGATGGATACCTCTAAGGTGGAATCCATAATCAGTTGGCCCACACCTAGGAAAACAAGTGAAGTGAGATGTTTCCATGACTTGGCTCAGTTTTATAGGAAGTTCATCAGAGGGTTCAGTGAAATATATCTAGTTTGTATGGACAAAGGAGGCACAAAGAGGTTTTGATCTCTTGAATACAAAGGTGGCTACTCAACTGATACTTATCCTACCAAGATTTGACAAGCTCTTCACCATTGAATGTGATGCAAGAAACATATAGGTTGGAGCAGTTTTGACTCAAGATAGTAGACTGGTTGCCTTCTTCAGTGAGAAACGCAATGATGCAAAGAAAAGGTATTCCTCCTATGATTTGGAATTGTATGCACTTGTCCAATATATTAGGAAATGGAGGCAATATTCCTTTCCTAAGGAATTTGCGGTTTACACTGATAATCAAGCTCTTAGCTTTCTTAATTCTCAAGAAAAGTTAAACCATAGGTATATTAAATGGGCAGAGTATTTGTAGTCATATACCTTTACTATTAAACACAAGAAAGGACAATATAATAAGTTAGATGATGCATTGAGTAGGAGGTTACTAACAATGCAAGAAGTGTAGCTTAAAAGCATTGGAGTGGATAGTTTCAAGTAATTGTATGAAGAAGATGAAGATTTTGTTGTTGCCTACAAGGTTTGACAAGGGTTTTTAAACCATTTTCAAAGTGAATATGCAAATTACACCTTGCAAGATGGCCTTTTGTTCAAAGGAGGACAACTATGTGTGCCTAAAGGGTCTATGAGAGAAAACTTGATGCAAGAGAAGCATAATGGATGCTTGAGTGGACATTTTAGTTTGAACAAGACTTTGGAACTTGTCCAAAGGTTCTACTTTTGGCCTAAAATGCAAATAGATATCAGAAGATATGTGGAGAAATGTGTGGTTTTCCAAAGAGCTAAGGGTACATCTTCCAATGCTAGTCTTTATCATCCTTTACCTATCCCCAATCATCCATGGAAGTGTGTAAGTATGGACTTTGTTGTTGGTTTGCCTAAAAGCAAATCATGTTTTGATACCATCTATGTTGTGGTAGATAGGTTTAATAAGATGGCTCATTTTATTCCATGAAAGATCACTCATGATGCTAGCGACATTGCTCACTTGTTTTTCAAAGAGGTTATTAGAATTCATGGTTTACCTATCAGCATTGTGTCAGATAGGGATGCAAAGTTTATTGGTCATTTTTGAAAGACTTTGTGGCAAAGATTAGGTATTAATTTGTCTTGCAGTTCAGCCTATCATCCCCAAACGGATGGCCAAACTGAGGTGGTCAATAGAAAACTTGGAAATCTACTTAGATGCCTAATGAAATAGTATGGTTAAGCTTGGGATCAGATTATCCATCAAGCTGAGTTTGCCTACAATGATAATGTGAATAGTTCCACCAGTAAAAGTCATTTTGAGGTGGTGTATGGCATTCATCCTAGAGGATTTTTGCAGCTCAGAGATGTGGGAAAGATGTGATAGTAGAGTGGACATGCCTTAGACATGGCTCAATCAATGCAAGAGGTTCATGAGCAGGTTATGAAAACCCTATTGGACACTACTCAAAGGATCAAGGATAAAGAGGATGAGAAAAGAATAGATATCCAATTTGTTGTTGGTGACATGGTGATGGTACATTTGAACAAGGAAAGACTTTAGAAAGGTGTCCCTAGCAATCTTCAGATGAGGAGGATAGGTCCTTGCAAAGTTTTGACCAAGTATGGCAATAATGCATACAAGGCAGACTTACCAGGTGATATGGCTTTGTCACCCATTTTCAATGTGAAAGATTTGGTGCAGTATAAGGGCACACTTCTAAAGTTTTGAAGAAAACAAGGCATACTGCCTACAAGGAGCACTTGGTCAACCGACAGCACCTTCCAACATCAGAGGCTACTTGAATACCTAAGGCAAACTTGTCTCAGCATGGAGTTCCACTTTCTTTGCTGCCTCAAGGAGTCACTTGACTTATTTTCATTGGGGGAGTATGGTGCAGGAGCACCTAGTTTTGAGTACAACTTCTTCATTTTGGTGTGTTTTTTCATAGTTTTGTTTGAGATGGTGAATAATATTCTTCTCTTAGGTCCTCATATGTTTTAAAAAAATTTTGGTAGGTTGAATGTCCTTAGGACAATGCATTTGCTTAATTTTGGCTTGTAAGCCCTTGTAAGCCTAAAATGGCATAATCTTGCATTTTGATGTAAAATACCTTGAATAGCCTTGTTTAGAATTGGTAAATTTTAATGTAAAGTTCTTTAGTCATCCTAAATTGTTTGGAGGAGAAAACAAAGCATATAAGGTGAAAATGCACTTTTTGGCAAAAGTTGTCAAAGTTGCTTGACAACTTTTTGCAACATTGAGGAACTTTTTGCATTTTTGAGCAAAGGGTTGGTTAGGAAACCAATGGAGAGTTAGTTAGGCCAAAAAGGGCATATAAATTCCCTTTTAATGAATGTAATGAGGTTTTTGAATGCCCGCAATAGATTGGAATACAAATTGGATTCAATTTTTTAGTTTTACCTTGTGTTTATCAAAGAATTAGAGCAATAGTCCATACTTAATAGATTGATTGCATTTTTATTCTTTTCTTATTTTTTTTTGAATTCTCTTGTAGTGCTCAGGAAGTATTTTGATTATTTTTTGTGCAATTTTGAATTGATTAGTTAATTTTGTTATCTCTCGGCCTAAGTAGGGGTTTGAGAGGCCCAAACATGGTTCCACCTTGAAGTCCTTAGAGTTATTCTCAATAACCCTTGGGACTCAAGCCATGTAACCTTTTTACAGTGTACATATTCTTTATTTTCCTTTGGAGGTCATTGAAAGGCCAATGAGCATCATTTCCTAGGCAAGCTTAGTCATAGCCTGGTTAGCAAATGAATGAAATTATGCAACTGCTTGCAGGGATGAGAAGGGTTGGAAGTGCAGAGTGTTTGGAATGATCAAGTGGGGTGTAGTAGAGCATATGTGTGAGTTTGGAGATGTGGAAGATCAAGGAAGACACCAAACCCTTAGAAAAAGACAAAAACAAGCCTAAAACCACCTAAAACAAGCATTTCTCGGGTTTTGTACATGTACGGTCATACTGAGATTTATCATGTCATAAATTGGAAACTACTCCCAAAAGGGTATCCTAATCATCAAATATTTTGTGTGGGTCTTTGGGGAAATTATGGGAAAATCTACAAAAACTAGTTAGGTAGGGCTAATTGGGGCTCTAGGGCTACTAGGCTTAGAAAATAGGGAAAGGAAGGAGCGATGGGGAAATGAATCAAATCCATACTCAAAACTAGTTGATTACCCGTGGAAAACATCATAAACACCTACTACAACCTCTAAAAGAATTTTTTAGGTGTTTGAGGGTGTAATGCCTCACGAGGAAACCTCGAAGGGATTAAGCTAAAACACAAGAATTGAATGCAAAATTTTAATTATTTAAATTTAAACACAAAAAAATGATACAATGAGATATCATAAGATCAGAAAACACAGCGGAAGACTTGAATAACACCTAAAGAGTTTCCCAATGCGATTACTTAATTTAACACTTAACTCAACTCACGCTAAATAGTCCAATTAAGCTGATTAACTTAAGGACAAGATAATACTTTGAACAAGGGTAAATTCTTCCGGTATGATAAAAATATAGATAACATGATAAGGTTCATCCATTTAGGTTAAAAGTATAGAGAAAATGATTAAGTTCATCGAATAAAATTTACCCATACATTACGTTCAAACTTTTCATGAAAACATAAGTCATGCATCTAATTTCATAACGTAGTTTAATTTCATCATAATCTAATGAATACTTTCCATGCATACTTAATTGCATTATCAATAACTGAATACATTCTATTATTCAAAACTACATTCTTTCATGATCCAAATTATTCCATTTAATAAGATGACTATATACATGCATTTAAGATTAACTTCATCTAATCTACATTATACATTTTAATAGAATGTCATCCATACATGCTAAATTAAAAAGGAAATATAAGAACATAGCATCACATAACACTGAAATGATATTGGAGTTCACCCCTAGTGGGCTACATCTTCGGGTCTGCTCAACTGCAAGACCCCTTTGATAATAAAAATAATGAAGAATACATAAGGTCACCTCATTTACAATCTTTCCATCAAGGCGTACATAAAATAATACATACATACGACCACATCGGTCAAATACATACATGAATGATCCCAGAATAGGAAAGGATTCAGCTGAACATGATAAGAAGCAAATACAAGATCAACTGGTGCATCCACAAAACTAAATATTTGCAACACATTTTAAGAAAACCATGGTCTAACACAAATATCAGTTTCTCACAAGGGCACAAACAACAAGATGACTCCTCAACATTGCTTCTATCAAAGATATCACAACAACACACTAGCGAACATAATGGACAAGCATAATCACATAACCTGGTATGGTTACCATGCCAGGTCTTCATAGGTTCTGGCCCCATCCACTGGGTTACCCTAGCAACCTATTCTAAATCTTCAGCCCATCCAAGCTTCATGTGGACCCACACATCCTTTCGTGAAGACAAGGTTGATGGTTTGTCATTTTAGGTCTTCTCACTACATGTCGAGTCTGTACTAGCACTCTTCCCATACATGAGGCATAATTAACTTACTTAGTGATTCATTAACTAACTCTCTAATATTCTATTGGGTTATCACTTATTTAGACACACTTTCGATGGGTTACCCAGCAACCACTTTGGGCACAGCCCCCAATCGAAAGCCACTTTCCCAAATGACACTCTAGACTATACTCGAATGAACTCCTAAACCAAGGAATGTTGCCTTGATTGCTCATTCCGAGACTATTGGTTCTTTGATTGTTATTTCTTTGAGGATTAGTTGGTGGAGTAATGCCAAATAAGTTTAACACGGGTTGTTTTGGTTTAACATTGTCTACCACACCACCACTAGCAACATTTTTATTTCTTGTCCAAAACTTGGATTTGTCTAAGTTGTTATAGTAATTGTTGTTATGGGTGTTGTTTTTTGAGCTAACACCCTCTTTAGAGAAATTCAAATTTCCTTTCTTGATTGAGGCTTCTTCCACTTGGATGCCATTCTCAATAAGCTTTGCAAAAGTAGGTAGACATTGCATTTTGAGTTGATAACTCATTTCATCATTTAACTTGTCTATGAAAATTTCCATTTTTTCCTTTTCTAGCACATCTCGTGGGTATCTTGAGACCATGTCTCTCAAGTGTTGTAAGAACACCATGAAAGTTTAATTGCTCTTTTTCTTTGTATTGCAAATGTCTAGCATGGTGACCTCGTGTTGGATATTGTAAGAGTATTGTCAAATGAATTTTTTCACTAACTCATCAAATTATCTAATAGGAGGTGTGAGTCTTGAAAGCCATTCCATTATTTTTCCTCCCAAGCTTCTTTGGAATAGCCTCATCATCTAAGTATCGTTATGGGAAAAATCCAAGCTCATAGTGCAAAAATCCTTATCATGATCATGAGGATCTCTCTTACCATTGTATTTATCATATTTTAGTATGTCCAAGTTTGGTGGGAAAGGTACCATGCTTAACCTCCTATCAAAAGTATAAGGACAAATGTCCTCCAGAGAGTACCTTGTCATGGACCCTTGTTGCATGTCTTACATCTATCATTGGAGTGCTTGAAGATTTTGTGTTATTTTAGCTAAGAGAGCATTTTCTTCATTGAATATTTGATGCTGAGCCTCCCCTTGTTCACTAATGTTATCATGATTCCAAGTATCATTTTGGTTGCGGGTGTTATCTCGATTATAGGTGGTATCTCCTTCCAAGTGCTCTTGATTTTGAGTATGGGATGTGTAGGTCCGTGCCTTTATTCTTTGGATCCTTTCATTGGTATTCTTTACATTTTCCAATCTTCTTTTGTTTATGCATTAATTTGATATGCTTAAGTGCTAAGATTTGGTTTCAATGTGCTATTTGATGGTTGTAATGCACTACGTTGATGGTCTAATGCGCTAACTATTCTGATTTTCTCAATTTGATGAGTTTGTTGAAAGTTTAAAAATTATCTTTGTGTTTGATGGATTGTCTTTTGATAAATTATTTAAAAACAATATAGACAAAAGCAATAACAGTTTGTCTATGCTAACAAATAGTGTATGTTGTTTTCAGGATGTGTTCAAATCCCCGATGTTTTCATTGGTTTTGATACAAAGAAGATATATCAAGTAGACTCTTTATTCAAGGTTCATTGACAATATCATACCCCACACTCAATACTCCTTCAACTCAAATAGCCGTGTCACCCCCTAGAGGGCACCCATTTTTTTGCCTTTGTCTTGAAATTAACCCAAAGAGGATTGCTCCTCAATTGAGTAGTTATCTTGGGAGATGTATGGTGAGTATTCTTGTGCGCAGATTCTTCCCCATCCTTGCAGTATGATATTGCCAATGTATGGCAACTGACTTGGCTCAAAGTTTCTACTTCTATGGTTTATAATAAAGGTTATGTTCGGCATGACAAATGATAAACTCAATTAAGAGACTTCCTGACATTTAAAACAAAAGATTTTCACATGACAAGGATACTAGGGAAATGTTATAAAATACAAACTGCCATTGGAGGGGATTTTCATCAGCCTCCACATTTGATTATAGCGGGTTGGTAAACTTGGCAATAAAGTTGTTGCCCATTTGGGTCATACCCTTCTCACTAGCCCCCTCAAGGCTTCGGGAAGGCATGCCCTCTAAAAGGTTGTATTTTCTAAATTGAAATAAATCTTGATAATGGTGTGTTTGTCTTTTTGATCACCTAATTAAGGGGCGAGCATATATCTAACACCTTCAAAACATGGAATACACGCTTTCTTTTTATCCAATATCGTAATCATTATGTAGAAGACTATCTTCAAAATGATGCTCCAAAAGACATGTGATTATTTTTATCCCAAGATAGAATTGTGTGAAGCTAATAAATATTTTGAACAAATAAGATCGTGGTCAACAAAATGAAATTCGCCAAATGACTCAACAATGATTGCAAACTTTTAAAGCTTTCAATATTGCAATGTGAGGTTCTTTTTAAGCTTCCAAACGAAATCTGAGGTTTGTTTTAAATTCTTGCAATAAAGATGAGTTATTTTTACCAACTTTAAAGGTGAACAAACAAACTATTCTAAGTCCTCCTGTAGACAACTGTTAAAACCTGCAACCAAATTAGTTAGCAAAAATCCAATTCTGATGGTGGGCTTCACAAGCCTAATTTTTAGCTCTGCTATAAATTTTTGTCTCTGCCAGCTCTATGTGCTCAATTGTAGTGCAAATTTATTAAGAAATGATGCCTACATGCTATAAAATCTAGCAAATGCGCTACTCTGAGGCCTAGATGCGCTAGTCTGGTGCTCCTACGGGCAAAAATAGAAGAGAGGGATAAACGCTAAAAAAAAGATCAGATTCCTTGAAAGATTATTTCTTTGTACTAATATGTAACATGCAAGTGCTAGGACAAGCTATGGATGAGCTAAAAGAACTCTCTAATGCACTATTCTAAAATTTTGACGTGATTGAATCCAACAACCTTTTATCTTCACTCAACTTCTCATCACCACCCTAGGCAGAAAGTTGGGATTCTTAAAACCCACACTGACCTTTATCTTCATTCAACTTCTCATCACCACCCTAGGCAGAAAGTTGGGATTCTTAAAACCCTGGCGTTAAGAGCCCATCGTATTTGTGATCCAAAAGGACAACATACCAATGAGGATTTTGAGTGTAAAGATCAACTATCTTAAACTAGTTTAACTTCTCAAGATGTATCTCATTTTTCTCTATCTCATAGGATCCCTAAAGTCAATATTTTTCTCTCAAATCATTGAGAAAATGACTTAGGAATGACAACTTCAAGAATGAGTGATATTGTGATCTACATGCATGAATGCATTTTAAGATCTATATGATATGTTCAAACTATGATATTAAGCAAGGATGAAGATAATGATATGGTAAATATATTAAGAAACTATCCTAACATGATATACTAGCATGGATATGTTATGATATAAAATATTTCTTAATCAAAAAATGTTATTCTAGAAAAGAGAGGCTACAATACTTGATATAATTAGACTATAATGTAGATGCATGAAAATTGGATATAACTAATGAAGAATGTGAGCTCTATTTATAGAGGAAATAGGGCAATGAATAATTAAAATTGAATAATCTTAACAAGGGTCAAGATTGAAAGTTATCCATCCATGTTTATAGTTTTCACCAATGAAATGGTAACAATTGTCAACAAGAGGTGGCTTGAGAGGGGATGCAAGAGGCATGAAATGCCTAAGAAGAAATGAAGGTCACCCGAGGAGGTTGGGTTATGGTTAGTTCAATGTCATCCATTGGATAAAGATTTTAGCCAAGGGATAAACTCTTGTGCAGGGGGGAAATGGGATAACTAGGGTCAAAGCCATGAGTGCTTGATGAGACACTTGGATTAAATGAGGGTTAAGTTCTAGAGAGAAAGTCTCTAACCATGTGGTAAGGTTGATTTAACCATTAATGGTTTGGGAGACTTTGAGATTTAATTAATAGGGGGATACGGTTTAAATAAATATTAAATATTTATTTAAAAACGTGGTCAGGTTTATACATCTACAAGATCTATTCCCTTAACCCTTAAACCGAATAAGAGGAGTATCCTGATTATAGGTGTTATCTATGCATTTCATATGAATGATGCAGATAAGAAGTAGACTTGTGGATATGATTGATGCACTTTCTTTCTCTATTGTTCTTCTCTTTCTATAAAATCCCTTGCATGCTTTCATCTATACAGGTGCATCTTTATGTTTTCTTCATGCTTGCTAAATATTTGTGTTATATTCATCTCTTGAAATGTATATGATTGAGATAGGATTTAGATCTCAAAATGATTTAAAATATTTAGGAAAGGATTGTCACTAATACCTTCATATTTTTGTTACATGCATTTTGAGTTCCCATGGTATGGATACATTAGTGTTAGTATGTCGATATATCATGTTGCACAAATTCAATTACTCCTGCCAGTATCACATTGTTAGTCTTCCTCGTGGTGGGTTGGGTATCTTTCATGTCATGAAAGATTTCGAGGAAGTGTAACTAATTCATGGTAGGGTGGAAATGTGCTTCGGCAATGTTCTCGCCCATGATGTGTTTGAGGGAGACAAATGTCAGGAGTTCCCATCAAGGTGGTCATCATGATTTGGTCCTTGTACATTATTTGTATTTGACCTTGTCGTCCATTGTAAAGTTTTATGTTTTCTTAAATATATCTTGATGTTAGCTTATTTAATTTGACTTTATATGTTGAAATGTAATTTCTTATCTCTAACCTTGTATATCTACACATGTAGGAATGATTTATTCTTGATTATTTGTATTTTGTGAATTATGTTATTTTGAAATTATGGCGGTCCTTACAACTATCTTCAGCCAATTAATTGTGAAGGGGTGAAGAAGAATGCTACTATCTAGCATATTTTGCAAATAGGGGATATTACTCCTTAGCTAGAAAGGCTTCATGGGGATAACCTTAAATTGATTAAATCTTTTGTAAGGGCTAGAAGGATACTTCTGTCTCTATGTATGGAAAGAAGGTTGACCTCATGGAAGAACTTATCTATGAGATTACTCGCATGTCAATGGATGATAAGAAGGTCTTCAGAGACAAAAAGGCCTCAGAAGAGGACGTGCAAAAATTTCCTAAAGGAAAAGAGGGGTAGCATCTAATTAGGAAGCCAAAAAAAAATTTTAAAATGGGCTCCATCAAACCCCTTTGGGTTGTTGTTCTTAAGGTACTTATGCATTATTTCTCCCTTGATAGCCACTTTAATAATATTTTTTGGCATCATTTTGTGTTGCGAAATCATTTCAAATATAAGGATAGGATTTCTTTTCCTTTTTTTCCTTTATCTTCCTTGAATAAGGGTATTAGAGATGCTAAGAAGAACCCTAAAACCTCCATTTTACACAAAGGCCTTATTATGCTCATAATGGAGAACATTAAATCTTTGCCTTCCCCCCTTGAGAGTAAGCCTGAGATTTCTTAGGATTCGACTCCCTCGAAGGATGAGGACTCAAATTTTATTATGTCAAAGGATAAGTGTTCGGATATTGATAAGGATTCTAAGACTAGGGTTGGAATCAAAAGGGGGAACCTAAGCTATAGCAAAAGTCTAAAGAAAGGCAAAATGAAAAAGTCCTCCCCTATTTCCTCTCACTCTAAAGAATAGAGTTACCACCACTCAAATATTCCCCAAGTGATTTTGTGGAGAGTTATAAGGATAGAGATGGTAGATATCCATATCCTCAACAATTGAACATCGAGTCCCCCCATCTCAACTTGGATAAGGAGACTCATGATGATATCCTAAGTCTTGGTAGGGATGTGACGATGGACTCTTTTAAACTACATAAATGGTATTTAAATGAAATCAAATAGATGAGCGTTAAGATAAATTCTATTCAAGATAGGTTGGATGAGGGTGTAGAACATGGTGACTCGGGGTGGATAAAGAAGGCAAAAATATGGTTGTGTCTCTTTAAAACATTGTGACAGATGTGGCTAATTTGAAGTCATATTATGAAGGGCGTATTATGGCCTTGAAAATAAACACAGAGGATATTAATGCTAACCTAGTTAACGTGATAAAGTTTAGCCATAGTGTAATTAAAGGTTCTACAAGAAGTATTGAGGATTTTGGTTGACAAATTCAAAATACTACAACAAGGTAATCCTTAATCTATCGATCTAGAGGACAAAGGTAATCAGGTTAGTGTTGAAATGGCAAAGGGCGGTGCACCCGTAACACAAGCCATCTCAAAAAGGTTGTTGGTTAGTTGCTGAAGGATTTTGCAGGATATTAAGAAGCTTGCTCAGGAAGCTTTCGAGCATGAGGTTGAAGTTGTTGAAGTCTTAAAGGTAAAGTAACTTCTTTCTTTTGTGTTTTCCTTGTCTTATCTTGGTGCCTTGTTTTTCTCTGGTCTCTTTCCTCTAGCTTTTGTTTAGTTGTTGTTTTTGAGTTGTTCTGCTAATGTTTTGCTATGACAACATTTTGTACATAGGGTTGAGGGTCCCTTCAAAACTGGTTTGAACCTTTAATCAAAAACTTGTATTATTTTAGTTATCATTTCAAATATTTTGAATTAGCAAATTCAAACTTATATACACTTATGTAGATAATATTTAATTTATCTTGTCTACTTTAATAAAATTGAACTTTTATTTACTATGGTATGGTCAACGATACACTTGGAATATTAACAAGTTAACTTTTGCATAACAAATATGAAGATTCCAAGTTAAGAGAGAAAAATTTAGCTAACTAATTCTCCTCTATGTTTGAATTTTCTAATAGAGTTTATGTCGACAATTGAAATAAATCACTTCCTCAAGGTTATAATTAAAAACCATTTCCAAAAATAAATGATAATCTTTTTTAGATTATTATATAGTACATGATCAATACCACACATAGAATGATATTTTAAAAAATTTCACATTGAAAAGCTTCTTTGCAAGATTGTCATTTTCATGATTTTATTTAATTTCAAATAATTTTTGCATAAGTATTAATTTTGAATTTCCTTCAACTTTATTATTTGAAATATCTCTAATCCAATATTAGTTTTAAAAATAAAAGATAGTATTAAAATTTATGTTAACACAATATATAAAAAATAAAATAAAATAAAACAAACTTATATTTTATGAAAGAAAATTAATAGTGAAAACAATCAACTTGTCTTCATAACTCCATAAAAGTAATTATGGACTTTATTTATCTATTCTGATTTCTATATAGCTTTTATTTACCATAGTATGTTCATAAATGCACGTAAATATTAATAAGCTAACTTTTGCATAACAAATATGAAGTTGCCAAATTAAAATTTAAAATAAGAGAAAAAAATACATACCATTATTATTTTGAAATATAAATAAAATTCTAGATAATTTCACTTTGAGAATTCTTTTTGAAAGGTTGCTAAGGTCATGATTTTATTTTAGATTCAAAATTTAAGCTAAAATATTAGATTTTATGAATGTGTGAAGAATAATTAAATAAAAACAAGAACATGAATACTAATTTATAATCATTATTTATAAGTGTCATTAACTTTATTATTTCCAATACCTTTAATAAAATATTATTTGTGAAAATAAAAAATTGAATTACAGTTTATATTAAGAAAATATATAAAAATTTAAAAAACCAGATTAAACCCAAGAGAAAATTAATCATGAAAAAATGGACTCATCTCTATAACTCCATAAAAATAATTGGAGGCTTTATTTATCTATACTTAATTCCATTTTACTATCAAAATAGATTCTACTTATTTTAGGCTTTTTCTTTTAAGCGGATTTTTCATCTGCAGACAAATGCTCCATCGATAAGGAATGTGGTGGTCTATAGCAGCAATAAGGATTGTGAGTATAGCTCATGCACTCTACACAAGCTTTTGAAATACGAGCGTCTACTGATTTTTCATCTTCTGTTGAGAAATGCTCCACTGATTCTTCATCCTGTGAGAAATGCTCCTCCACTGATTTCTCATCTGGTGAGAAGTGCTCCTCCATGAGGGGTGACAAATTAGGATGATGTGGCAAATGGCAGCAAGTAGGATCAGAAGTATATCTTCTGCAGTCTGTACAACTAGGTAACATTCGACGGTCTCCAATCAGAATGGTACGCTTAGCGGAGGAGACATGGAAATTAAATAAACTGAGAGACACAACAAGTATGAGAGTGATGACCATAGATTTCCCCATACTCACTGCTGAGATGAAGGTAAATGGAAAAACACCAAACAACTCAGCAGATGAAGATGAAGATGAAGACGAAGACACAGAAGGAGAATGGATATCTAGCTATATTTATAGAGACCACATTATGAATAGTTCAAATGATGGTTAAATTTTGAGCGAGAGGCGTTCAAACTCATAGTGCGTGTAAAACAGTCCGTATATGACGTACGTTATTGTTAAAATATTCATTGACTAGATTTTCATGTTAAATTTTGAGTGAGAGACGTTCAAATTGATAGTGCGTTATGCTCAGCAATTGATCCACCTGTTAAAAACGCTGAGTAGAGTGTAACATGTACAAAACTCCACCGTCTTGATCGTGAATGATTACGGCACTTATGTGAATGATTACGGCACTTGATCGTGTACAAAACTCCATCATCTGTTCCGCCGCGGCATTTATGAGAAGGGACTGTGAAAAATTTAGTTGAAAAATTGTCCATCTAGGGTGCAGTAGTTTATTTCTGCTGTTAGATTTCGATTTGGTTGACATCATTTTGGGTATAAAGCACATTGGTTACCACTTATTGAGGTTTATCAATTTCTTTTATATGCTAGCATGCAAATACATTAGCTCAAATTTATTTTGGGACTGTGGGCTGAGATCATAAAGATAGTGGGACTGAGTCATCCGTCAGTTGTTCCAAACGCCAGGTGCAAAATATGTAAATCCATTTAAATTATCAATTATATATCTTTTCCCACAGACCCACCTTTCGATTCACCTTTAACTTCAAACCCTAAAAACGTTTTCCTATTGGTATAAGTGCAAACAAAGTAAACATATAGAATGATGGCGAAGACATTTTTCTATTGAAGCTCGAATATTATCGAGAAACCATGCACAAGATAAGCAATGGTAACGAAATATTAAGTATATTAATAAGAAATAATGGTACACTCATAGATTAAAGAGAATTTACGTTGGGAAATGCTTCTAAGAAAAAGCCAAACAAAAATGGCAACCGCTTGCCTTATTATCTTAATCATTCATAATACAATAAGATGTATCCACTTGTTCTTAACCCTAATCAATGTGCAAGTATTAATAGGCACATCAATATGGGAAACTTCTATGGAGTATTAGACTACAATGGATATAAACCATGGACTGAAAAAGCATCTATAAGGGTCTAACAACATTCGTAGAGAGCTCCCGTTTCCATACACTTTCTATTGTGGTAGGATGTGTAGTATGTAGGGGTGTAAAACGTACGAACTATATTACAAGTTAAACAAGTTAGTGTCATTAAAGTATTTTGGTATTTATACATTAATGAAACTACTTGTCATACAAAATAAGCCTATTTAATTGGGAACGTTCAATAATCTACCTTAAAAAGAAGGATTCCTATAATGACTATAGAAGTTTAAGTTGTATGAGGGTATTGATAGCCTTGAAAAATGACTATGCAAAAATTTGGTGTCCTTGACAATGTTTTGTCATTTTGAATTAATGTTTCTCTCTGAGTTACCCTCAGATTTTAAGATTCTTAGGTTTAGATGTTTCTGGGTGAACCTTTTGTTTTACACCTAAAGCCTATTATGTTTCTTCATTACCTTTTTTCACTTAAACTTGAGGGTCTTTTCCATCATCGCAAAGGACCATGTTCCTTTCCCTAGGCATTTTTTCTTCTACTGGCCTTTTATTTTTTCCTAGAAACTGTCTTTTCCATTATGGTCGAGTCCCCTTTTAATATTTTTGCGGGCATTTATTTTCCCTAAAGTTCGGCCTTAATGTTTCGGCTTATATCTCCATGTTTAAGTACCGAGCAACTAAAGGTTCCATGATTTTGCACATGCATCAAATGCATGGTGATGTTCTAACTCAAGTGGGAAGATGCTCGAAGGATAGCAACAAGTATTGAGTGGACATTATAACCTGCACGTAATGAATGAGCAGATCGGACGACCCTCGCAGTCCCGTGAAGGTAGATGGAGGGAAGTTATTGATGACGGCATCGTGAGATGATGTCGCGTGTCCCAGGTAGACTAGCAAGGTGCGAAGGTGGGGTCGCTAACGGAATTGAGCTTGAAGATGACTGGACAATGTGCCATCAGGCTTTTGTGGACCCATCTTTCTACGTTGGAAGGTCAATATCAATATTGACAGATCGTGATCACGCAATGTGCCATGCTAGACAGATCTACAACGGATATAGAGCATTTTTTAAATGGATTGTTTGGGGCATTTTTCATTGTTATTCATGCAGTAAAATTGAAGGCGGAAGAAAATAAGATTGTTGACATTGAATAAACAGACGCGTGTCGAGGCACATGGATGTCGACTGATTCTCAAAAGACTGATTTAGGAGGTGTTTTGTTGGGTCGATTCGTATTAATCAACAAAGTTGGCAATACTAGAGGTGGCAATATCAGCAAGTTTCCATTGCCACTACAAAGAGAAGTTGAGATCTTCAAAAGGATACAAAATCGTTTGAGTCTGACGATGTTTGGATTCGATGGATATGATTTTTTGAATCCGTTTAGTGGCAGGATGTGTAGAAAAGCATTGCAATGATTATTTTTTCTCATTCATGAACACCACCAAGAAAGGAATTTTCATTATAAATACAGCTATGTGGTTTCTTCAATTGGTAAAAACAATAAGAAAATTCATTATCTTCTCCGAAGTATTTGAAATGGTGAATATGATTTTTGCATAGTATCGTGCTAGAAGTTACACTGAGCACTTTGATACTAGATGGAATTCTTTTGGGAGTGAGTATTCTTATAGTCGATGGAGTCTTGAAAATGGGGAGGATAGTCGATGGAGACTTGAAATTAGTTTCTTATCAGAACAAGCCTTGCAGGACTCATCCCCCATCTCTCCTCTGTCACTCGCTGCTAGAGGGTTAAAGAAGGAGCTTTATAGAGGAAAATTAGAAGAACAACGTTGTGATTGGGGAAGCAGCTGATCATCTCAGCATAGGCATGGAAGTTGCAACGCCTTCCCTTCACTTTATGTTCCTCTATGAGCTCTTCTTTCTATTTTCTCTGATCCTAGGCATGAAGGTTGAAACTTCTCATCTAGTTTAGGGGCGACTATACTTCTTGTCAAGATCTAATTTCCCTTCCAGAAGGGAAATGCTCTGTAAAGAAAAGAAGATGTATCTCACGGTCCATTTTAAAGTATCTGCAATGATAGTGGCATAGCTCAAAAGGTTTTGCTTCTACCAAAATGTAGTTAGAAATTTTGGTTCTACTTCATCATGAATGCCAGCATGGGCAATCTTCTGGGAGACTGTGAGTAATATTTTTGTAACAAAGTCATAAGCGGTCTTATGATCTTGTGACAGGTGTCTCCTCTGACCTGAAGCTTGTTTTTTCCCTTGTTTCTATAAAAAGGAATTTAGGGCCATGAGACAGAGGTCGAGAAATTTGGTCACAAATCTTGGGGGTCGAGAAGCTTGGTCCACAAGTTTGGATCCAAACCCTTGATCATGTAGAGTAAGTCTAGGTGAAATGAGTAGGATATAATAGGAATTTGCAGAGAAAATAAAATGGATCTTGTGTCTTATTTTGTTCGAAGTTCTTTAAGGAGTTATATGTAAGATAATTTGTAACAGAAAATAGCTTATTAAATGAATGCAAGCATAGTTCAAATTCATTTTCTCTAGTGTGTAACTCTGTTATGTTTTGAATTAGTAAGATCAAGGGTTTTCGCATTCATTTCATTGTTGTGATGTATGTGTTTTCTATCTTATGCTCTGATCTAAGGGGTTGGTTAAATTGATAGGATAGGTTCTGCAGACTGATGGAACTTATAAATGGATTCTGATAAGTATTTTGGGTTGGGATAGATAGATGAGATGCATTGTAAGGCAGTGTTATCTTAAGATCTCCAGATATTAGATTAATGTTTTGTTCTATTATATTTCATCTTATGTTTTACAATTTTAATCGCCCAATGGATAAGACACTGGTCATGGATTTAAGTTGTTTCTAGTAAAAATTATCTACTCATAGCTCATCAATAGCTTGATGTAAATCGATAATATCATAATATCTTTTTATTTTTGTATATGTCAATGCTTGTCAAAAGTTGTCTCATGCTTGAAAGTAGGTCGGGGATCACTGAGAGCTAGCCACTCTGTAGCATTCTCCCTCTTTGTTGAGACCCTTTTAGAAGTGAGACCTTCTACTTTATTTTAAAGTCGTCTGCAAGTATGGTAAAGAGATTGCATGAGCATTAAGGTACCACCCTCCTGTCTTTTGTACAGGCTGAAGTGAAGAAGGGTTAGCATAATCCTTGTCATATGTTTCTCCAAATCCCCGAGTATCTCTAAAAAGGTGCAATTTGGGTAACCAACTGGAATAATTGGAAGTCTTGAAATAGTAGCAAACTTGACTATGCTAAGAATAGAAAATAAAACCAAGTTGGGACATGGAAAGGAATCCTTCCCTCTACACATCTTTTGGATAAATGTTGTTAGTGATAATTAGAATGAAAAAAACATGCTAAAACAAAGCAAGGCGGAAGGTTTTGTGGATTGAATGAATTGAATCTTAGATGGAGGTTAACAGTTAAACCATGATTATACATTTAATATATAATAAATTACCTAAATATCAAAGAAAGAGATAATTGTGAAACTGGGTATAATTATAAAAAATCATTGTGAGGTAATATTTTAGTAATGTGTATTAATTTATGTATGTCTTGTGGTTAATTTGTAAGGGTGAATAATTTTATAGACACTCCAAGTGTTATGACATGTGGAAAGTCAATCATGATATATTAAAATGTCATGATATGTCAAATACTAGTAAATATTGTGTTAGTGTCTCAAATATATCATATAGGGTATCTGACTTGGAGTAAGGATGAGGTAGACATTATAATGATACATCAAAATGTACCCTTTGTGGCAATCATGTGTGCAAGTAAATAGTAATGAATGTGCTATTAAATTATAATGTATTGGTGTATGCTTATTGAAAGGAGCATATGAATCAATCTATAATTATACATATTTTTTGTGTATGCAGGTAGATATTGCAATCATGTTATATTCTATGTTGGGGTTTTATTACCTCTAGTATCAACCCTCACCTTTGGACAAAGATATGCTAATGTGACTAGGGTCCAAGGGCTAGAGGCCTTAAATCAAAGTGTTATGAATTTTCCATGGATGTTTGTTCTTGTGCTAGCTGGTGAACTCCCATTAAAAAAAGTATGACTCTCTATGGACATTGTCCTTGGCCTACTCACCCACAAGTAGAACCATGCTTGTTGGTTCATAGCGTAAACTCACTCCTTGTGACTAGTATCCTACGGTTCAAGATGGACACTTACGTGCCATGGTACTTGGACTCATTCCAACTATTGATTATCAAGACTTAGTACCTCAAATTATGAATATAAGAGGCCTTCCAAAATGGAAGGCATTTGAAATCAACATGGACTACTGGTATATAAATATAGGTAAGAAAATGTGCAATAGAGAAAAGTTAGATATCGAGTTTAATCACGCTCTCCCTTGGGATAAGTGTAAACAATTAGGATGAAATTGACTTTTAATATTACATAAGATTATCCACCAAAGAATTAGAGAAATAGGATTCAAGATCATGGATAGTATGATAGGATGATAGCACACGCAACCAAGGTGCATATTAAGGAACACAAATTTGAGTAGTGATATTGACACCTTATAAGAATAGGAATTTGAGGTTTACACGTGATAATAGGAGTACTACATGAAATTATTTTTTATTTGCATAGAAGAATTAAAGAAAGTAACATACAAAATTCTTCAGACATATGAAATTATGCATTATTTTCTTAGCATGTATCAAGTTTTGTGGGACCATGCCTATCCTTATTTGAGATGAATTCTTTTGAGATGTGTTGTTTCCTTGTTTCATCAAACAACTATTGAACTCATAGAAAAGTGTGAGGATTGTTTTATATGAAATCTATATTTTGTAAGTCTTTTTTGGAGTTCTAGGGGGTTCTTTTGGATTGTAGGTAATGGTGAGTGTCAACATAACTTGATGATCCATTAATGCAAAAGAAAAATGTGCTATTTCTATAACCTACCAAATTCTAGAAATCAAGAAATAGAAAAATAATTTAAATATCCAATCTATTAGTGAAACCCTAGCTTATAGTTTTGCACAACCCAACATCATATTCATGTTGCACTTGCACCTAATTTTCTTCATGGCAATAGAGATAATAATCCTTCCTTCACCTACAAATATGCGCGTAAGAAAATAATAAAGAAAAAAATTAGATTAAGTATATATCATACATGTAAAAATAGAAAGAAATAAAATACAAGCAACCCTTTGTGAAGGGCGTAGCCTAGCCAGAAAAGTTCATGCCTTAGGGTAATGAGGAAAAGGATCCCTGCTCACACACCTTTTAGCGAATAGTAATAAAAAATGCATAGCATAAGAGAAAAGTTTAGATTTCTCTGATGTCCTTTATTCAAAACTATATCAGCTCGATCCCCTACAAATAGATGCCCAACAAGTGATATTGAAAAAAATTATGCTTTGTAGAAGTTCAATGGAATAGTGGACTGCCATATGAGTGAATATGGGCCCTGTGATTCATTCAAAGTTGTGGATGTGCTTCCTATTGATCATTGCCACAAGGGGCTTCGTGTAAACAAACTTTCAAACACTCTTTCGTGGGTCCCCGTCCAAGTCCACAAATCTTCGTAAACCACTGGCACTGCAGTCAGTCTGTGAAAACATGATCTAATTCTCCTTATAAATAGGCACAAGAATGTCTGAAGGAATTAGGAAATAGGAAATAGGAAATAGGAAATAGGAAATAGGAAATTGGAAATTGGAATTGAGGGTGAGAAGAAGGTAGAGATGGAAAGTGTGTGTGTCATAGGAGCAGGAGGGTTCATTGCCTCCTGGCTTATCAAGATGCTCTTGAGCAAAGGCTACACTATAAAAGGAACAGTCCGTGATCCTCATCAGTATTTATTTTTTATATCTAATAAATTGAATTTTTAGGGTTTAGGAAGGGGAGGGGAACTCATCCCCTATATTTATTATATTTTGTATCTATATCGATGCGGATTAATTACATGCAGTTGATAAAAAGTATAATCATCTAAAAGAGTTGGAAGGGGAGGAAGAGAGGCTTGAGCTTGTGAAGGGTGATATTCTCGACCCTGACAGTTTGATACAAGCTATCAAAGGGTGCAAAGGAGTCTTTCACATGGCTTGCCCTATCATTGAAGATCAGGTATGCCCCTATCCCTTTTCCTTACTTGTTTAGTTGGGGATTTTTACTTGTCTAGGCACTTAATAGTTTAATGGCCACTTCCATAGGCACAAGTGTTGCAGGCGGCTGTGAAGGGCACTCTAAACGTGTTGAAGGCCTGCAATGAATTGGGAGTGAAGGGTGTAATCCTTATGTCTAGCATAGGCACCATTTACCTCGACCTCAAAAGGAATCCGCAAGCTATAGGTGAGGAAGACTACTGGAGCAACCTTGATTACTGCATTGAAACCAAGGTCAAAAACTAAAAGTTATTTATGTCACAATCATAACTAAAGATTCTACATTTTGCCCCTCTTAAAGACAATTAAGCCTGTTGCGCTGTTTCAAATAAACTGATTAATAGATATATGCCCAAGAGATTGATTTAACAAATTGTGAGAAGATTGATCTCTCAATAGATTATGGGAAAAGATATTGGATGATTGAATATTGCTCGAGTGATTATGTTGAGATGCACATTTGATGAAAATGAATAACTGCGAGGCATAACTGAACAATTGATGGAAATGAGCAGTATAGCCGAATTGATAAGCTGATTAAGTTGATTCGGTTGATTAAGTTGATTTAGATTGATGCTAGCACAAAACAATTTGATCTAATAATTGATTAATTGATTGATCCAAGGGCAAGGATATTTGAGAAGCAAGTTGATTGATCTGATAAATTAATTGATAAAGAGATTAAGAGACATGTATCAGTTGGATAATGCATTTGATTGATCTCTCTGAAACAAGGAATCTATGAAGAGAATATTGAAAGAAATGGTGGTAAGAAATGATTGATGTTAAAGATAAAAAGAGATGAAATGAAGAAAGAAATCTTGGAAATGAAATGATAGAAGGAAGGGATGAAGGAATAAAAGAATAATTGATGAGAGAGATGAAGAAATTAGGAAAAAAATGAAGATAATGAAAGAGGAAGATGATGAAATAAATAAAGATGAAAATCTATGTTCTTCTAAAGTGCTTACATCGTCATTGATCTTATTATGGCAAAAGGATGAACTCATTTGGATATGGATTAGACCCAAATGAATCATATTAGTCGCATATAGGAAGACACATCAAACAATGAAGGAATGCTTTAATTCACATTAGACCCACACTTCCTCGATGATCAAGTAGACAACCATGTCCTAAGAGTGTCTAGTAAGAATTCAGGGACTTGATGTCCATTCAAGAATCAGGTCTCCCCACCCTCAGATAGAGCTCCCCCCGTCATCGTAAGGTCTGATATATCTCACACAATTGTGGATACGTAAGGAGCTGACATAATGGCTAAACACCAAGAAGTGGAAGGCTTTAGCCCTCTGGCCAATTTATATAGTGGATCTAATTAAAAGCACCGCTTAGGTTGTCCCCTCTCACTCGACCCTAATGGCTTCTCGACTAGGCCCTCTAAGCATAATAATAATTTCTCTTTCACCGAGGATCGCGAATGCAAAGGGAGAGGATACTTTGGTTATTATCTTTTTGGGATCAACTAAAATAAAAATATGTGCAAATACACCAAACACTTCAAACACTTGTTCTTTTTAAGCACCAAATCAAAATGTGATTTAAGCTAAAATAAAAAATAGTTTGTTTGAAAATCATAATTTCTTCGACAAACGTCCTGCACCACACAAGTTAGCAGTTTAAAGATATGATCTTTGACAAGCGAAAATAGATGCCTTGCCCAAATCGTTAGTCCTACAAGATTAGTACCAGTAATAAAAAATCCAACTTTCTCACAAGTCTATTGATACAATCAACAACTAATACGAAC
The DNA here is from genome assembly GCF_030272615.1 of Cryptomeria japonica. NCBI lineage: Eukaryota > Viridiplantae > Streptophyta > Pinopsida > Cupressales > Cupressaceae > Cryptomeria > Cryptomeria japonica. The sequence goes on along the minus strand of NC_081407.1, from coordinate 891,836,937 downwards.
TCCAAGGCACAAACTAATAACTAACATGGGTGAAAAACCAAAAGACTCTACTATTAAATGAACACAAAAACCCCATCAAGAAACCAAAACAAAAAAATTAAAAACAAACCAAAACAAAGAGTCTAATAACCAAACAAAAATATAGACTCGACTAACGAAACAAAACAAAGACTTTACTAACAAACTAAACAAAAAACTAGAGACTAACTAACAAACAAGAACAAACAAACATAAAGACACTAACAAGAGCTAACCAAACAAAGGCACTAACAAAAGCTAACAAAATAGTAAACAAAATAAAAACTAATAAAGACTACTAACACACAAAGTAATAATACTAACACACTAAGAACTAACAATCTAGTAATTAATAAAACAAAAATTACTAACAAAGATCAAACAAACAAAAAAATTAACAAGAAACAAAAACTAATAAATAAAAGAAAACCAACTAACAAATACTAAAACAAAACAAAAAAAAGATAACAAAGACTAACCTTGAATAAAATAAAAATGAAAACACAAAAGGAATAAAAGATAAAAAGAACAAAAGAATCAAACGTAAAAACAAAAACAAAAGCAACTATCAAACCAAGAACAAAAAAAAAACTAAAAGCTAACTATCAAATCAAAAACAAAAACAAACTATATACCTACCAAAAAAATCAACAAACAAACTAAAATTGAATACAAAAGGACATGAGAACTGCCTAATAAGAATGCCTCAAAGAAATGCCATGCTCTAGAGATGCACTAGCAGACATGCATACAAGATGTGAAGCACGGGAAAAGAATGCAGGGACATTAGAGAATTCCACACAGAGACAAGCTAGACATATGTCATACACTAACAATATACAAATGAGAAGAATGCAAGTAAATATCTACCGCACAGATGTTGTTATAATATGCTTAAAAATCTAAACAAATATTTCAATGAGAGAAACCTTGCACAAAACTCAAGAGACCAAATATAAAGAAACAAAAGGCATTGTTTTCCTCCCCTCCTTATTAACTATGGTTACATATATAAAATAGAAGGGTTTCAAGTAGTTTATGTAAACAATTGAACCGCTTATTTTGTAAGCTCTTAGCCTAAGTAGGGGTTTGAGAGGCCCAAACATGGTTCCAACTTGAAGTCCTTTGAATTATTCTCCATAACCCTTGGGACTAGAGCTGTGGACCTTTTGTATAGTGTACATATTCTTTATTTTCCTTTTGAGTTCATTGAAAGGCCAATGAACATCATTTCTTTAGCGAGCTCAGTCATTGCTCGGTTAGGAAATGAATGAAATTATGCGAGTGCTTGCAGGGATGAGCAGGGTTGGAAGTGCAGAATATTTGGAATGAGATAGTGGGGTGTGGTAGAGCATATGTGTGAGTTTGGATGTGTGTTAGATCATGGAAGACACCAAACCCTTGGAAAAAGACCAAAACAAGCCTAAAACCACCTAAAACAAGCATTTCTCGGGTTCTGTACTTGTACGGTCATAGTGCAATTTATATGTCATAAAATGGAAAGTACTCCCAAAAGTGTATCCTAATAATCATAGATTTTGTGTGGGTATTTGGGGGAATTATGATAAAATCCACAAAAACCGGCTAGGTAGGGATAATTGGGGCTCTATGGCTACTAGGGCTAGAAAATAGGGAAAGGAAGGAGTAATGGGGAAATGAATCAACCCCATACTCAAAACCAATTTATTACCCTTGGAAAATATCATAAAGACACACTAAAACCTCTATAAGCATTTTTTAAGAGTTTGAGGGTGTGAGGTTAGATTTACCCTTGTGAATCCCAGCCATGCCTGAGCAACTACTGAGTACATCCTAATTGGGAGCACTCCTAGAGAGTTGAGATGTCTAAATTGATAAGTAGACTAGATGAACAATGAATGGAGCCCACTAGGACAACACTTGACTTCCTTTTAAACAGGATTGACTCTCTTTGAGTATACCTCCCCATCATAGTGGTATCAGAGCAACCAAGATTTGGGAAGATGCCAGTACATAACAGACACTAAATCAGTACGAGAGAATAGTCTAAGGATGGTAACCAATGTAGATCTAGAAAGGAAGGTACAAGACCAAGAGGAATAAAATAGGCTCCTCAAAAAAATATTACTACAACTAGAGATCAAACTAGATTCAATTGAAGGTAAAACTGAGAAAGTGATAATCAAGGTCAATAAAGGGAAGGGTAAAGAAGATGTTGAAGAGGATAGGACACCTGAACCAGACCATATTCTACCTAAAGAACCTTTCCTTAAATCAAATCAAATCGTTATTAGGAAAATCCCTAGAAGGAGTGCCACTTTTTTGTGGAAAAATGGAGCCTGAGGTAGTTCTGGAATGGATAGAGGGATTGGAGAATCACTTTGAATGTGATGGAATCAGTGAGGCACAAAAGGTGAAGGTGGCCAAGTCTAGATTGAGAGGGGTGGCATTGACTTGGTGGAGATTTATTCAAGAAGAGATGCAAAAAGAGGGCAAGAACCCCATAGCTACTTGGAAGGGCATGTTAGCCAAGGTGAAAGAGGCATACATCCCTGAAGATTATGAGATCTAGGTGCATAACAGGAGACATAATTTGAGACAAAGAGACTTGAATGTGTGTAGCTACACTGAAGAATTTCAGATGTTGTGTCTGAGATCCAAGGCAGTGGAGGATGAGAGAATCAAGGTAGCTAGATACTTGAATGGCTTGAGATGGAATATTCAAGAGGAATTAACCCTGTTATTCCCCAACACCATGCACAGGAAAAGAGGAAGAAGAAACAAGAACAAAACAACAGAGGCAAAGGTAGGGGAAGAGATGGCAGAGGCTAGAGAGGTAGTTCTAGTTGAACAAGTGTACACCAAACATCCCAAGGGGAATCCAAATTGGTTAAGAAAAGTGGGGATTAGAATAGCAAGAGAAACTATAGAGGAAGGGGATCTAGCAACTCTAGTAGAGGAAGGTCTAGTGGATTAGGAAGAGGGTCCTATTTTTCCACCATGAAGTGCTACAATTTCCATCAACTTGGACACCCAACCTATAGATGCCCTAAGAAGTCTTCTTCATTCGAAGAAGGTGAGAGGAGAGTAAATTATGCTCAAGAGGATGCAGCAAACATGAAAGCATTAGAAGTAAGTTTGGATTTAGAGGTTGGAGAGAACCTCATGCTAATAAGTCTTTATTAAAGAATCAGTTAAGGAGGAACCTAGCCAAAGGAGATCCTTGTTCAAAATAAAATGTAAGATCATGGGAAAGGTATGTAGAGTGGTGGTGGATTCAGGATCCACAAACAACATAGTGTCAGAGGAAGCGGTGAGTAAGCTCAATTTCCCAAGAATACCACATAGTGATCCTTATATAGTTACATGGCTCAACAAGGGGCAGCATGCTCTTGTAAATGAACAGACTTGGGTGGAGTTCACTATAGGAGGCTAAAAAGACAAAATCTTGTGTGATATCTTGCCCATGGATGCTTTCCACCTACTCCTAGGTAGGCCATGGCAGTTTGATAGAAAGGCAATACACCATGGAGAGAAGAAAGCTTATACCTTATTTGTGGATGGAACCACCTACAAAATCTAGTCCATAGGAGACCAAGTAGAGGGAAGATCCAAAGGTTCTAATGTGTTGTTGGTTGGTGAGAAAGAGTTAATTAACACACTCAAGGAGGGAGAAGGAGTTGGGTTTGCCATTGTTGTAAAGCCAAAAGAGGACAACAAGGAGAAGAAGATGGGCATTCCTAAAGAAGTGCAGCAGGTCCTAAATCAATTTGAGGACATCATTAGTGATGGAACACTAGCTACATTGCCTCCTCAACATGCCATTAGTCATCTTGAATTGACTTTATACCCAAGGCTTCTATGCCCAATAAGGTAGCTTATAAAATGAAACCAGATCAGAACAAGGAGATAGCCAAGAAAATACAAGAACTCCTAGACAATGGACTAATCAGGAAGAGCATCAGCCCATGTGCAGTACCCACCATTTTGGCTCCAAAGAAGGGAGGTACTCGAAGACTTTGCATTGACTCTAGAGCCATAAACCGGATTACTGTCAAATATAGATTTCCCATCCCTATAATTGAAGATTTGATGAATTGTTTGGGAGGTGTTGAATACTCCACCAAGATAGATCTCAAGAGTGGATACCACAAAATCAAGAAGTGTAGCTTAAAACCATTGGAGTGGATAGTTTCATGTAATTGTATGAAGAAGATGAAGACTTTGTTGTTGCCTACAAGGTCTGCCAAGGGTTTTTAAAAAAATTTCAAAGTGAATATGAAAATTACACCTTGGAAGATGGCCTTTTGTTCAAAGGAGGACAACTATGTGTGCCTAAAGGGTCTATGAGAGAAAACATGATGCAAGACAAGCATAATGGATGCTTGAGTGGACATTTTAGTTTGAACAAGACTTTGGAACTTGTCCAAAGGTTCTATTTTTGACCTAAAATGCAAAGAGATATCAGAAGATATGTGGAGAAATGTGTGGTTTTCCAAAGAGCTAAGGGTACATCTTCCAATGCTGGTCTTTATCATTGTTTACCTATCCCCAATCATCCCTGGGAGTGTGTAAGTATGGACTTTGTTGTTGGTTTGCCTAAAAGAAAATCAGGTTTTGATAGCATCTATGTTGTGGTAGATAGGTTAAGTAAGATGGTTCATTTTATTCAATGAAAGGTCACTCTTGATGCTAGCCATATTGGTCACTTGTTTTTCAAAGAGGTTATTAGAATTCATGGTTTACCTATCAGCATTGTGTCGGATAGGGATGCAAAGTTTATTGGTCATTTTTGGAAGATTTTGTGGCAAAGATTAGTTATTAGTTTGTCTTGCACTTCAGCCTATCATCCCCAAATGGATTGCCAAACTGAGGTGGTCAATAAAAAACTTGGAAATCTACTTAGATTCCTAACAAAAGAGTATGGTTAATCTAGGGATCAGATCATCCATCAAGCTGAGTTTGCCTACAATGATAGTGTGAATAGTTCCAACTGTAAAAGTCCTTTTAAGGTGGTGTATGGCATTCACCCAAGAGGAGTTTTGGAGCTCAGAGATGTGGGAAAGATGGGATAGTAGGCTGTACATGCCTTAGACATGGCTCAATCAATTCAAGAGGTTCATGAGCAGGTTATGACAGCCCTATTGGGCACTACTCAAAGGATCAAGGATAAAGGGGATGAGAAAAGAATAGATATCCAATTTGTTGAAGGTGACATGGTGATGGTAAATTTGAACAAGGAAAGACTTTAGAAAGGTGTCCCTAGCAATCTTCAGATGAGGAGGATAGGTCCTTGCAAAGTTTTGGCCAAGTATCCAGCAATAATGCATACAAGGCACTCTTATCAGGTGATATGGCTTTGCCACCAATTTTCAATGTGCAAGATTTGGTGCAGTATAAGGGAACACTTCTAAAATAAGATAGCAGAGTTTTAGAGGTCTCTCAAGCACTTCCAGACCTGCCCTTACCAGCTGCACCTATTCCCGAAGCCGAGAAGGTGTTAGATTCTAGAGATTTGAAGAAAACAAGGCATACCGCCTACATGGAGCACTTGGTCAAGTGGCAGCACCTTCCAGCATCAGAGGTTACTTGGATACCTGAGGAAAAATTCTCTAAGCATGAAGTTCCACTTTCTTTGCTACCTCAAGGAGTCACTTGACTTACTTTCATTGGGCGAGTATGGTGTAGGACCACCTAGTTTTGAGTACAACTTCTTCATTTTGGTGTGTTTGTTCATAGTTTGGTTTGAGATGGTGAATAATATTCTTCTCTTAGGTCCTCATTTGTTTTTGAAATTTTTTGGTAGGTTGAACGTCCTTAGGATAATGCATTTGCTTAATTTTGGCTTGTAAGCCTTTGTAAGCCTAAAATGGCATAATCTTGCATTTTGATGTAAAATACCTTGAATAGCCTTGTTTGGAATTGGGAAATGTTAATGTAAAGGTCTTTATTCATCCTAAATGGCTTGGAGAATAAAACAAAGCATATAAGGCAAAAATGCACTTTTTGGCAAAAGTTGACAAAGTTGCTTGACAACTTTTTGCATTTTTGAGAAAATGGTTGGTTAGGAAACTGATGGAGATTTAATTAGTCTGAAAATGGCATATAAATTCCCTTATAATGAATGTAATGAGGTTTTTGAACGCTTGGAGTAGATTGGAATACAAATTGGAGTCCATTTTTTAGTTTTACCTTGTGTTTATCAAAGAATTAGAGCAATAGTCCGTACTTAATAGATTGATTGCATTTCTATTATTTTCTTATTGTTTTTTCAATGCTCTTGTAGTGCTAAGGAAGCATTTTGATTAGTTTTTGTGCAGTTTGAATTGATTTGTTAATATTAAGCTCTCGGCCTAAGTAGGGGTTTGAGAGGCCCAAACTTTGTTCCACCTTGAAGTCCTTTGATTTATTCTCAATAACCCTTGGGACTCAAGCCATGGAACCTTTTTACAGTGTACATATTCTTTATTTTCCTTTGGAGGTCATTGAAAGGCTAATGAGCATCATTTTTGTCGCGAGCTTCGTCATAGCCCGATTAGGAAATGAATGAAATTATGCAAGTGCTTGTAGGGACGAGCAGGGTTGGAAGTGTAGAGTATTTGGAATGAGAAAGTAGGGTGTGGTAGAGCATATGTGTGATTTTGGAGGTGTGGAAGATCATGGAAGACAATAAACCCTTATAAAAAGACAAAAACAAGCCTAAATCCACCTAAAACAAGCATTTCTCGGGTTTTGTACTTGTACGGTCATACTGAGATTTATCATGTCATAAATTGGAAACTACTCCCAAAATGGTATCCTGATCATCAAATATTTTGTGTGGGTCTTTGTGGAAATTGTGAGCAAATCTACAAAAACTAGTTAGGTAGGGCTAATTCGGGCTCTGGGGCTACTAGGCCTAGAAAATAGGGAAAGGAAGGAGCGATGGGGAAATGAATCAAACCCATACTCAAAACCAGTTGATTACCCTTGGAAAACATCATGAACACCTACTACAACCTTTGCAAGAATTTGTTAGGAGTTTGAGGGTGTAATGCCTCGCGAGGAAACCCCGAAGGGATTAAGCTAGAACACAAGAATTGAATGCAACATTTTATTTTTTAAAATTTAAACACAAAAAATAATACAATGAGATATCATAAGATCAGAAAACACAGCAGAAAACTCAAATAACACCTAAAGAGTTTCCCAAAACAATTAGTTAATTTAACACTTAACTCAACTCACGCTAAATAATCCAATTAAGTTGATTAACTTAATGACAAGATAATACTTTGAACAAGGGTAAATTCTTCCGGTATGATAAAAATATAGATAACGTGATAAAGTTCATCCATTGAGGTTAAAAGTATAGATAAAATGATTAAGTTCATCGAATAAAATTTAACCATACATTACATTCAAAATTTTCATTATAACATAAGTCATGCATTTAATTTCATAACGTAGTTTAATTTAATCATAAGCTAATGAATACTTTCCATGTATACTTAATTGCATTATGAGTAACTGAATACATTCTATTATTCAAAACTAAATTCTTTCATTATCCAAATTATTGCATTTAATAAGATGACTATATACATGCATTTAAGATTAACTTCATCTAATCCACATTATACATTTTAACATAATGTCATCTATACATGCTAAATTAAAAGGGAAATATAAGAACATAACATCACATAACACCGAAATGATATTAGAGTTCACCCCTAGTGGGCTACATCTCTGGGTCTGCTCAACTGCAAGACCCCTCTGATAATAAAAATAATGAAGAATACATAAGGTCACCTCATTTACAATCCTTCCATCAAGGCATACATAAAAAAAAATTACATATGACCACATCGGTCAAATAAATACATGAATGATCCCATAATAGGAAAGGATTCAACTGAACATGATAAGAAGCAAATACAAGATCAACTGGTGCATCCGCAAAACTAAATCTTTGCAACCCATCATAAGAAAACCATGGTCTAACAAAAATATCAGTTTCTCACAAGGGTACAAACAACAGGATGACTCCTCAACATTGCTTCTATCAAATACAACACAACAACACACTAGCGAACATAACAGACAATTTCATCACATAACCTGGTATGGTTACCTTGGCAGGTCTTCATAGGTTCTAGCCCCATCCACTGGGTTACCCTAGCAACCTATTTCAAACCTCTGGCCCATCCAAGCCTCATGTGGACCCACACATCCTTTCATGAAGAAAAGGTTGATGGTTTGCCATTTCAGGTCTTCTCACTACATGCCGAGTTTGTACTAGCACTCTTCCCATACATGAGGCATAATTAACTTACTTAGTGATTCATTAACTAACTCTCTAATACGCTATTAGGTTATCACTTATTTAGACACACTTTCAATGGGTTACCCTGCAACCACTTTGGGCGTGGCCCCCAATCGAAAGCCACTTTCCCAAATGACACTCTAGACTATACTCGAATGAACTCCTAAACCAAGGAATGTTGCCTTGATTGCTCATTCCAAGACTGTTGGTTCTTTGATTGTTATTTCTTTGAGGATTGGTTGGTGGAGTAATGGCAAATAAGTTTAACACGGGTTGTATTGGTTTAACATTGTCTACCACACCATCACTAGCAACATTTTTTTTCTTGTCCAAAACTTCGATTTGTCTGAGTTGTTATAGTAATTTTTGTTATAGGTGTTGTTTTTTGAGCTAACACCCTCTTTAGAGAAATTCAAATTTCCTTTCTTGATTGAGGCTTCTTCCACTTGGATGCCATTCTCAATAAGCTTTGCAAAAGTAGGTAGACATTGCATTTTGAGTTGATAACTCATTTCATCTTTTAACTTGTCTATGAAAATTTCCATTTTTTCCTTTTCTAGCACATCCCGTGGGTATCTCGAGACCATGTCTCTCAACTGTTGTAAGAACACCATGAAATTTTAATTGCTCTTTTTCTTTGTATTGCAAATGTCTAGCATGGTGACCTCGTGTTGGATATTGTAGGAGTATTGTCAAATGAATTTATTCACTAACTCATCAAATGATCTGATAGGAGGTGTGAGTCTTGAAAGCCATTCCATTGTTTGTCCTCCCAAGCTTCTTTGGAATAGCCTCATCATGTAAGTATCGTTATGGGAAAAATCCAATCTCATAGTGAAAAAATCCTTATCATGACCATGAGGATCTCTCTTACCATTGTATTTATCATACTTTGGTATGTCCAAGGTTGGTGGGAAAGGTACCATGCTTAACCTCCTATCAAAAGTATAAGGACAAATGTCCTCCAAAGAGTACCTTGTCATGGACCCTTGTTGCATGTCTTGCATCTGTCATTGGAGTGCTTGAAGATTTTGTGTTATTTTGGCTAAGAGAACATTTTCTTCATTGAATATTTGATGCTAAGCCTCCCCTTGTTCACTAATGTTATCATGATTCCAGGTATCATTTTGGTTGCGGGTGTTATCTCGATTTTAGGTGGTATCTCCTTCCAAGTGCTCTTGATTTTGAGTATGGGATGTGTAGGTCTGTGCCCTTATTCTTGGGATCCTTTCAATGGTATTCTTTACATTTTCTATGTCAAAATCATTAGGAATCCTAACTCCTTTACTAGTTAGCATGAGGAGGTATTTTTGCTTATCTAATTGTATAAGACTTTCCATGACTTTTTGGAAAGCGGAAACTCTCTTGACATTGTTGGATAAGATCCTCAGTGATCTCTTCTTTCCCCATCTGCATATATTCATCAAAAGGATTGGAATCCCTATGACTCATGCTTGATCTTGGTTGTGGATCCTTTTCTTTGTTTTTCTAAGATCGAGTGACAATGACCATCAATATACCTCTAAAGTAGTGAATTACTATTCTCCTAGTGGGGTTCTTGGTGGAGTTGGTGGCTCAAATCGAGCTTCATTGTAAGTGATACAAATTCTTTGAAAGAAAGTGGGATTGATCTTTCCCCCTTTGTTAAGACATTGGCTAAATGTTGTTTTCTGTGTAAAAGCCCTACTTCTCAAAGGCTTTTTGTCAAACTCGTTAGTTTTTCCTTGAAGATATAGTTGCATATTATGCAGGAAAATATAGTATGATATAAAGAGTTAACGGTTGATGTAGAGAAACTTACTCCTCTTGATAAGAACTCTAGGGCTAGGTTGTCTCTTCTTCAAACCAGTTTTTAGACAAGGATGCTTCTTCTTGGTATGTTGAAGGGTGTTCATGCAAGTGATCAAAGTTTGAATTGAGAGATTGGTTCGATGAATACTTTGTTTTGATTTCTATGTCTACTTAGTCGAATAGAGGGTTTGATATGCCTCTATTCATATGACCAAGTGTGTCAAATGATATGATTTAGTTCCCCGATATTGGAAACTAACCTGATTTGACCAACTTAGAAAACTAACTTGGTATGTTGATGTTTGGATTTGGTTGATTTGAAACTTGTGATCACTCACTGATATTGTGTTGATCCATTTTCTCCTATCTACATTGGATTTGACAAAAAGACCCAAAAGGGTATTTGAAACTGGTTATGAATTTTCAAAAAAGTTGGTAGATTGCTCTTTGTTTTTAGCCAATTTTGGTCATGCGTTAAAAAAGACCTCTTATGTGCTAAAAGATGAGTCCAAAGCTCTACAAAGTTGGTCAGATGCGCTATACTTTCCCTAAAATTTTCTATCTAGTATTGTCTGATAATACAAATGTTGATTTTGCAATGTGGTAAACTGTTTTGCGCAAGCGCTAACTTTTGGTTGGTATGCACTATTTTATGATTGTTGTGTGCTACACTGATGCTCTTATGTGCTATACTAGTGTTCATAAGAGTTATCTAATTTTTTCCAATGTTCTTTTGTTTATGCACTAATTTGATCTGCTTAAGCACTAAGATTTGGTTTCAATGCGCTATTTGATGGTTGTAATGCACTACGCTGATGGTCTAATGCGCTAACTGTTCTGATTTTCTCAGTTTGATGAGTTTGTTGAAAGTTTAAAAATTATCTTTGTGTTTGATGGATTATCTTTTGATAAATGATTTAAAAACAATATAGACAAAAGCAATAACAGTTTGTCTATGCTAACAAATAGTGTATGTTGTTTTCAGGATGTGTTCAAATCCCCGATGTTTTCATTGGTTTTGATACAAAGAAGATATATCAAGTAGACTCTTTATTCAAGGTTCATTGACAATATCATAGCCCACACTCGATACTCCTTCAACTCAAACAGCCGTGTCACCCCCCCAGAGGGCACCCATTTTTTCGCCTTTGTCTAGAAATTAACCCAAAGAGGATTGCTCCTCAATTGAGTAGTTATATGGTGAGTATTCTTGTGCGCAGATTCTTCCCCACCCTTGAAGTATGATATTGCCAATGTATGGCAACTGACTCAGCTCAAATTTTCTACTTCTATGGTTTATAATAAAGGTTATGTTCAACATGACAAATGATAAACTCAATTAAGAGACTTCCTGACCTTTAAAACAAAATATTTTCGCATGACAAGGATAATAGGGAAATGTTATAAAATACACACTGCCATTGGAGGGGATTTTCATTAGCCTCCACATTTGATTATAGCGGGTTGTTAAACTTGGCGATAAAGTTGTTGCCCATTTGGGTCATACCCTTCTCACTAGCCCCCTCAAGGCTTCCGGAAGGCATGCCCTCTAAAAGGTTGTATTTTCTAAATTGAAATAAATCTTGACAATGGTGTGTTTGTCTTTTTGATCACCCGATTATGGGGCGAGCATATATCTAACACCTTCAAAACATGAAATACACGCTTTCTTTTTATCCAATATCGTAATCGTTATGTAAAAGACTATCTTGGAGATGATGCCCCAAAAGACATGTGATTATTTTTATCCCAAGATAGAAATGTGTGAAGATAATAAATATTATGAACAAATAAGATCGTGGTCAACAAAATGAAATTCACCAAATGACTCAACAATGATTGCAAACTTTTAATGCTTTCAAGATTGCAATGTGAGGTTCTTTTTAAGCTTCCAAATGAAATCTGAGGTTTGTTTTAAATTCTTGCAAGAAAGATGAGTTATTTTTACCAACTTTAAACGTGAACAAAGAAACTATTCTAAGTCCTCCTATAGACAACTGTTAAAACCTGCAAATAAATTAGTTAGAAAAAATACAATTCTGATGGTGGGCTTTGCAAACCTAATTTTTAGCTCTGCTATAAATTTTTGTCTCCGCCAGCTCTATGTGCTTAGTTGTAATACAAATGTATTAAGAAATGATGCCTACACGCTATAAAATCTAGCAAATGTGCTACTCTGAGGCCTAGATGCGCTAGTCTGGTGCTCCTACGGGCGAAAATAGAAGAGAGGGATAAACACTAAAAAAAAGATCAGATTCGTTGAAAGATTATTTCTTTGTGCTAATATGTAACATGGAAGTGCTAGGAAAAGCTATGGATGAGCTAAAAGAACTCTCTGATGCACTATTCTAATATTTTGACGTGATATTTATGTTCAACCTACAATAAAAATGATATTAGACTTGGGGACGTGCCCCATGGTGGGCATAGAAACTATGTGCTGGAATATGTGGTGATGAAAATATTAAAATTTACATCCAAAAGGCCAACATACCAATGAGGATTTTGAGTGTAAAGATCAACTATCTTAAACTAGTTTAACTTCTCAAGATGTATCTAATTTTTCTCTATCTCATAGGATCCCTAAAGTTAATATTTTTCTCTCAGATCATTGAGAAAATGACTTAGGAATGACAACTTCAAGAATGAGTGATATTGTGATCTACATGCATGAATGCATTTTAAGATCTATATGATATGTTCAAACTATGATATTAAGCAAGGATGAAGATAATGATATGGTAAATATATTAACAAACTATCCTAACATGATATACTAGCATGGATATGTTATGATATAAAATGTTTCTTAATGACAAAATGTTATTCTAGCAAAGAGAGGCTAAAATGCTTGATATAATTAGACTATAATGTAGATGCATGAAACTTGGATATAATTAATGAAGAATGTGAGCTCTAGAGGAAATAGGGCAATGAATAATTAAAATTGAATAATCTTAATGAGGGTCAAGATTGAAAGTTATCCATCCATGTTTATAGTTTTCACCAATGAAATGGTGACAATTGTCAACAAGAGGTGGCTTGAGAGGGGATGCAAGAGGCATGAAATGCCTGAGAAGAAATGAAGGTCACCCAAGGAGGTTGGGTTATGGTTAGTTCAACGTTATCCATTGGATAAAGATTTTACCCAAGGGATAAACTCTTGTGCAAAGGGGAAATGGGATAACTAGGGTCAAAGCCACGAGTGCTTGATGAGACCCTTGGGTTAAATGAGGGTTAAGCTAGACAGAAAGTCTCTAACCATGCGGTAAGGTTGATTTAACCATTAATGGTTTGGGAGACTCTGAGATTTAATTAATAGGGGGATGCGATTTAAATAAATATTAAAAATTTATTTAAAAAGGTGGTCACATTTATACATCTACAAGATCTATTTCCTTAACCCTTAAACCGAATAAGAGGAGTATCTTGATTATAGGTGTTATCTATAGGGGTGCATCTTTATGTTTTCTTCATGCTTGCTAAATATTTGTGTTATATTCATCTCTTGAAATGTATGTGATTGAGATAGGATTTAGATCTCAAAATCATTTAAAATATTTAAGAAAGCATTGTCACTAATACCTTCATATTTTTATTACATGCATTTTGAGTTCCCATGGTATGGACACATTAGTGTTGGTATGTCGATATATCATGTTGCACAAATTCCATTACTCCTGCCAGTATCACATTGTTAGTCTTCCTCGTGGTGGGTTGGGTATCTTTCATGTCATGAAAGATTTCAAGGAAGTGTAACTAACTCATGGTAGGGTGGAAATGTGCTTCGACAATGTTCTCGCCCATGATGTGTTTGAGGGAGACAAATGTCAGGAGTTCCCATCAGGGTGGTCATCATGATTTGGTCCTTGTACATTATTTGTATTTGACCTTGTCGTCCATTGTAAAGTTTTATGTTTTCTTAAATATATCTTGATGTTAGCTAATTAAATTTGACTTTATATGTTGAAATGTAATTTCTTATCTCTAACCTTGTATATCTACACATGCAGGAATGATTTATTCTTGATTATTTGTATTTTGTGAATTATGTTATTTTGAAATTATGGTGGTCCTTACAACTATCTTCAGCCAATTAATTGGGAAGGGGTGAAGAAGAATGCTACTATCTAGCATATTTTGCAAATAGGGGATATTACTCCTTAGCTAGAAAGGATTCATGGGGATAACCTTAAATTGATTAAATCTTTTGTAAGGGCTAGAAGGATACTTCTGTCTCTATGTATGGAAAGAAGGTTGACCTCATGGAAGAACTTATCTATGAGATTACTTGCATGTCAATGGATGATAAGAAGGTCTTCAGAAACAAAAAGGCCTCAGAAGAAGAAGTGCAAAAATTTCGTAAAGGAAAAGAGGGGTAGCATCTAATTAGGAAGCCAAAAAAAAAATTTTAAATGGGCTCCATCAAACCCCTTTGGGTTGTTGTTCTTAAGGTACTTATGCATTATTTCTCCCTTGATAGCCACTTTAATAATATTTTTTGGCATCATTTTGTGTTGTGAAATCATTTCAAATATAAGGATAGGATTTCTTTTCCTTTTTTTCCTTTATCTTCCTTGAATAAGGGTATTAGAGATGCTAAGAAGAACCCTAAAACCTCCATTTTACACAAAGGCCTTATTATGCTCATAATGGAGAACATTAAATCTTTGCCATCCCCCCCTGAGAGTAAGCCTGAGATTTCTTAGGATTCGACTCCCTCGAAGGATGAGGACTCAAATTTTATTATGTCAAAGGATAAGTGTTCGGATATTGATAAGGATTCTAAGACTAGGGTTGGAATCAAAAGGGGGAACCTAAGCTATAGCAAAAGTCTAAAGAAAGGCAAAATGAAAAACTCCTCCCCTATTTCATCTCACTCTAAAGAATAGAGTTACCACCACTCAAATATTCCCCTAGTGATTTTGTGGAGAGTTATAAGGATAGAGATGGTAGATATCCATATCCTCAACAATTGAACATCGAGTCCCCCCATCTCAACTTGGATAAGGAGACTCATGATGATATCCTAAGTCTTGGTAGGGATGTGACGATGGACTCTTTTAAACTACATAAATGGTATTTAAATGAAATCAAATAGATGAGCGTTAAGATAAAGTCTATTCAAGATAGGATGGATGAGGGTGTAAAACATGGTGACTCGGGGTGGATAAAGAAGGCAAAAATATGGTTGTGTCTCTTTAAAACATTGTGACAGATGTGGCTAATTTGAAGTCATATTATGAAGGGCGTATTATGGCCTTGGAAATAAACACAGAGGATATTAATGCTAACCTAGTTAATGTGATAAAGTTTAGCCATAGTGTAATTAAAGGTTCTACAAGAAGTATTGAGGATTTTGGTTGACAAATTCAAAATACTACAACAAGGTAATCCTTAATCTATCGATCTAGAGGACAAAGGTAATCAGGTTAGTGTTGAAATGGCAAAGGGCGGTGCACCCGTAACACAAGCCATCTCAAAAAGGTTGTTGGTTAGTTGCTGAAGGATTTTGCAAGATATTAAGAACCTTGCTCAGGAAGCTTTCGAGCATGAGGTTGAAGTTGTTGAAGTCTTAAAGGTAAAGTAACTTCTTTCTTTTGTGTTTTCCTTGTCTTATCTTGGTGCCTTGTTTTTGTCTGGTCTCTTTCCTCTAGCTTTTGTTTAGTTGTTGCTTTTGAGTTGTTCTGCTAATGTTTTGCTATGACAACATTTTGTACATAGGGTTGAGGGTCCCTTCAAAACTGGTTTGAACCTTTAATCAAAAACTTGTATTATTTTAGTTATCATTTCAAATATTTTGAATTAGCAAATTCAAACTTATATACACTTATGTAGATAATATTTAATTTATCTTGTCTAATTTAATAAAATTGAACTTTTATTTACTATGGTATGGTCACCGATACACTTGGAATATTAACAAGTTAACTTTTGCATAACAAATATGAAGATTCCAAGTTAAGAGAGAAAAATTTAGCTAACTAATTCTCCTCTATGTTTGAATTTTCTAATAGAGTTTATGTCGACAATTGAAATAAATCACTTCTTCAAGGTTATAATTAAAAACCATTTCCAAAAATAAATGATAATCTTTTTTAGATTATTATATAGTACATGATCAATACCACACATAGAATGATATTTTAAAAAATTTCACATTGAAAAGCTTCTTTGCAATATTGTCATTTTCATGATTTTATTTAATTTCAAATAATTTTTGCATAAGTATTAATTTTGAATTTCCTTCAACTTTATTATTTGAAATATCTCTAATCCAATATTAGTTGTAAAAATAAAAGATAGTATTAAAATTTATGTTAACACAATATATAAAAAATAAAATAAAATAAAACAAACTTATATTTTATGAAAGAAAATTAATAGTGAAAACAATCAACTTGTCTTCATAACTCCATAAAAGTAATTATGGACTTTATTTATCTATTCTGATTTCTATATAGCTTTTATTTACCATAGTATGTTCATAAATGCACGTAAAGATTAATAAGCTAACTTTTGCATAACAAATATGAAGATGCCAAATTAAAATTTAAAATAAGAGAAAAAAATACATACCATTATTATTTTGAAATATAAATAAAATTCTAGATAATTTCACTTTGAGAATTCTTTTTGAAAGGTTGCTAAGGTCATGATTTTATTTTAGATTCAAAATTTAAGCTAAAATATTAGATTTTATGAATGTGTGAAGAATAATTAAATAAAAACAAGAACATGAATACTAATTTATAATCATTATTTATAAGTGTCATTAACTTTATTATTTCCAATACCTTTAATAAAATATTATTTGTGAAAATAAAAAATTGAATTACAGTTTATATTAAGAAAATATATAAAAATTTAAAAAACCAGAACAAACCCAAGAGAAAATTAATGATGAAAAAATGGACTCATCTCTATAACTCCATAAAAATAATTGGAGGCTTTATTTATCTATACTTAATTCCATTTTACTATCAAAATAGATTCTACTTATTTTAGGCTTTTTCTTTTAAGCGGATTTTTCATCTGCAGACAAATGCTCCATCGATAAGGAATGTGGTGGTCTATAGCAGCAATAAGGATTGTGAGAAATGCTCCACTGATTCTTCATCCTGTGGGAAATGCGCCTCCACTGATTTCTCATCTGGTGAGAAGTGTTCCTCCATGAGGGGTGACAAATTAGGATGATGTGGCAAATGGCAGCAAGTAGGATCAGAAGTATATCTTCTGCAGTCTGTACAACTAGGTAACATTCGACGGTCTCCAATCAGAATGGTACGCTTAGCGGAGGAGACATGGAAATTAAATAAACTGAGCGACACAACAAGTATGAGCGTGATGACCATAGATTTCCCCATACTCACTGCTGAGATGAAGGTAAATGGAAAAACACCAAACAACTCAGCAGATGAAGATGAAGATGAAGACGAAGACACAGAAGGAGAATGGAAATCCAGCTATATTTATAGAGACCACATTATGAATAGTTCAAATGATGGTTAAATTTTGAGCGAGAGGCGTTCAAACTCATAGTGCGTGTAAAACAGTCCGTATATGACGTACGTTATTGTTAAAATATTCATTGACTAGATTTCCATGTTAAATTTTGAGTGAGAGACGTTCAAATTGATAGTGCGTTATGCTCAGCAATTGATCCACCTGTTAAAAACGCTGAGTAGAGTGTAACATGTACAAAACTCCACCGTCTTGATCGTGAATGATTACGGCACTTATGTGAATGATTACGGCACTTGATCGTGTACAAAACTCCATCATCTGTTCCGCCGCGGCATTTATGAGAAGGGACTGTGAAAAATTTAGTTGAAAAATTGTCCATCTAGGGTGCAGTAGTTTATTTCTGCTGTTAGATTTCGATTTGGTTGACATCATTTTGGGTATAAAGCACATTGGTTACCACTTATTGAGGTTTATCAATTTCTTTTATATGCTAGCATGCAAATACATTAGCTCAAATTTATTTTGGGACTCCGGGCTGAGATCATAAAGATAGTGGGACTGAGTCATCCGTCAGTTGTTCCAAAAGCCAGGTGCAAGATATGTAAATCCATTTAAATTATCAATTATATATCTTTTCCCACAGACCCACCTTTCGATTCACCTTTAACTTCAAACCCTAAAAACGTTTTCCTATTGGTATAAGTGCAAACAAAGTAAACATATTGAATGATGGCGAAGACATTTTTCTATTGAAGCTCGAATATTATCGAGAAACCATGCACAAGATAAGCAATGGTAACGAAATATTAAGTATATTAGTAAGAAATGGTTAGGAAACCGATGGAGAGTTAGTTATGAAACAAATGGAATATAAATTCCCTGAGAATGAATGTATTGAGTTTGTTGAATGCTTGGAGTAGATTGGAATACAAATAGGAGTCCATTTTTTAGTTTTACCTTGTGTTTTTCAAAGAATTAGAGCAACTTAGTGGATTGATTGAATTGTTGTTATTTTCTTATTGTTTTGTAAATGGCCTTATAGTGCTTAGGAATAATTTTGAATAGTTTTTGTGCAAGTTTAAATTGGGTTGTTAATTTTGTAAGCTCTTAGCCTAAGTAGGGGTTTGAGAGGCCCAAACATGGTTCCAACTTGAAGTCCTTTGAATTATTCTCAATAACCCTTGGGACTAGAGCCGTGGAACCTTTGTATAGTGTACATATTCTTTATTTTCCTTTTGAGTTCATTGAAAGGCCAATGAACATCATTTCCTTGGTGAGCTCAGTCATCGCTCGGTTAGGAAATGAATGAAATTATGCAAGTGCTTGCAGGGATTAGCAGGGTTGGAAGTGCAGAGTATTTAGAATGAGAAATTGGGGTGTGGCAGAGCATATGTGTGAGTTTGGATGTGTGCCATATAATGGAAGACACCAAACCCTTGGAAAAAGACCAAAACAAGCCTAAAACCACCTAAAACAAGCATTTCTTGGGTTCTGTACTTGTATAGTCATACTGAGATTTGTATGTCATAAAATGGAAAGTACTCCCAAAAGCGTATCCTAATAATCATAGATTTTGTGTGGGTATTTGGAGGAATTATGATAAAATCCACAAAAACCGGTTAGGTAGGGCTAATTGGGGCTCTAGGGCTACTAGGGCTAGAAAATAGGGAAAGGAAGGAGTGATGGGGAAATGAATCAAACCCATACTCAAATCTAGTTGATTACCCTTGGAAAATATCATAAAGAGACAGTAAAACCTCTATAAACATTTGTTAGGAGTTTAAGGGTGTGAGGTTAGATTTACCCTTGTGAATCCCAGCCATGCCTGAGCAACTAGTGAGCACATCTTGATTGGGAGCACTCCTAGAGAGTTGAGATGTCTAAATTGACTAGTAGACCAGATGAAGGTACAAGACCAAGAGGAATAAAATAGGCTCATCAGAGAAATATTACTACAACTAGAGATCAAACTAGATTCAATTGAAGGTAAAACTGAGAAAGTGATAATCAAGGTCAATAAGCAGAAGGGTAAAGAAGATGTAGAAGAGGATAGGACACTTGAACCAAACCCTATTCTACATGAAGAACCTTTCCTTAAAGAAAATCAAATCGTTATTGGCAAAATCCCTAGAAGGAGTGCCACTTTTTTGTGGAAAAATGGAGCCTGAGGTAGTTCTGGAATGGATAGAGGGATCGGAGAATCACTTTGAATGTGATGGAATCAGTGAGCCACAAAAGGTGAAGGTGGCCAAGTCTAGATTGAGAGGCACGGCATTGACTTGGTGGAAATTTATTCAAGAAGAGAGGCAAAAAGAGGGCAAGAACCCCATAGCTACTTGGAAGGGCGTGTTAGCCAAGGTGAAAGAGGCATACATCCCTGAAGATTATGAGATCTAGTTGCATAACAGGAGACAAAATCTGGGACAAAGAGACTTGAATGTGAGTAGCTACACTGAGGAAGTTCAGAAGTTGTGTCTGAGATCCAAGGCAGTGGAGGATGAGAGCATCAAGGTAGCCAGATACTTGAATGGCTTGAGATGGAATATTCAAATGGAATTAACCTTGTTATTCCCCAACACCATGCACAAGTGCTATCAGTTGGCACTAAAAGTGGAGGAAAAGAGGAAGAAGAAACAAGAACAAAACAACAAAGGCAAAGGTAGGGGAAGAGATGGTAGAGGCTAGAGAGGTAGTTTTGGTTGAACAAGTGTACACCAAAAAAATCAACAAACAAACTAAAATTGAATACAAAAGGACATGAGAACTACCTAATAAGAATGCCTCAAAGAAATGCCATTCTCTAGAGATGCACTGGCAGACATGCATACAAGATGTGAAGCACTGGAAAAGAATGCAGGGACATTAGAAAATTCCACACAGAGACAAGCTAGACATATGTCATACACTAACAATATTTAAACGAGAAGAATGCAAGTAAATATCTGCCACACAGATGTTTTTATAATATGCTTAAATATCTAAACAAATATTTCAATGAGAGAAACCTTGCACAAAACTCAAGAGACCAAATATAAAGAAACAAAAGGCATTGTTTTCCTCCCCTCCTTATTAAATATGGTTACATATATAAAATAGAAGGGTTTCAAGTAGTTTATGTAAACAATTGAACTGCTTACCAAAATTTCTTTAAGCATGTAAGATAAGGATATAAAATAACTTTTCTTTTGGTAAATTGTGCATACAACTTTACAACAGCCCTATCTAATCTACACCAAACCAGATAATATAGCACAAATAAATTTATAGAAAGAGTATGAATTTTGTATATTAATTATGGTTAATCCATCAATGATCAAATACATTTTTCCAGAATGCAAATATCCTTTCAATATTTGATCTATTCAATAGCCTACAAAATAGACTATAAAATGGTGAAAATATATTGAATATGGGATCCTTTTGGGGAAAAGAGTTCTATTTAAGAAACTTATGGTGCCAAGGTCATCTTCTTAAAGGTTCAATCCCTATAATTGTTCCCATTCATACAAGAACAAACAAAGTAAACATATAGAGTGATGATGAGGATATTTTTTTGTTGAAGATAAAAATATCGAGAAATCGCGCACAAGAGAAGCATTGGTTACAAAATCTTAACTATATTACTAATAACTAATGGAAAACTCATAGAGTAAAGAGAATTTACCTTGGGAGATGATTTTAATTAAATTCCTAATAAAAATGATACTTGCTTTCCTTATTAACTTAAGTGAATTCATAATACAGTTAGATATTTCCCACTTGTTCTTAACCCTAATAAATATGGATTGAAAAAGCACTCTATTGTGGCAGGGCGTGAAGTAGGCAAGAGGGTGCAAAACATACAAACTATACTATAAATTTCAAACATGTGCACAACAGAAAAGGTCAAACACATTCCTTTTAAATTTATTGCATGGAAAATACATTTTCTTGAAATTTGTTGAAGATTTATTGATGAATCATTTTTGTGAAGAGTGAATATTTACATAGTGTGACACTTTTATAAAGAAAAAATACAACACAAATATAAATTCTGAGCCTAGATTGCCTAAAATTGGTGTGTATTTTTTAAATTTTTTGATTATATGAAGTAAAGGAATATCGAACTCTTAATAAAGTGTATGCATATATAAAAAATAAATTAAATTAGTTAGATATGTATTTTGATAAATTTATGATCTAATAATTTTAATTGTTGATTGTTTATTAGTGAAGAAAGGTCACCAGGATGTCACAAAAAATATAGCAACTTATTTGTTTTCCCTAAGTTTTGTCCTCTTTAAATAATTTCAAAATCTAGTGTATACAAAAAAAAAACTCATTTTCGATGAATTTTAATTTTTTTAATAATTTTCTAAATTAAAATTTCACTTGAAGCTTATGAAATCCCTAGCCCTTTGAGTGAGTTTAAGTTCTAGGAAGTTAAATAGTGATTATGGGGCCCAACAAGGCATATGTTGAAATTAGTATGATCTACAAAATATTTTTTTAGAGCACTATTGTGCTTAGAATGTGACACACATCAAAAATTATATCTTCTATTAGATAAGGTAAACTTTACAATGACCTTTACTATTGTGAGAAGAATTGGAATCCATGGACATTCGTGAGTAGAAAATAGCTCACTTGAAAATCAAGCATCTATTGTATCTACTAAAGGTAGAGCGCCTTCTTAAGTTTAAGTAATTACATTAATAATCAAAACTAATTTGGTGCTCAAAGAAAAAGAAAAAAAAACACCATAGAGATCGAATTCATATCCATTTGTACATTCTACATTTCTTACTCTCTAACATTCAGAAGGTTCCAATCTTCTTCAAGTTGCCTCTACAAAATTAGAGTATTCTAAATATTCTTGTTTTTCTATTTTTGTATAATTCACTTCGTAAAAACTAACTAAATGATGTGGACTCTCTAACTCCTTACTATCAAATCTCTCTTCCAATATTAACCATCCCAGCTTACAGATTGTTGTGATTTATGAAAAGTAACAATCTAATTCATTAAAATGTATCACTCTCTTTCTTTTTCATTTCTACCTGTAATTACACAATCAATGCTTAACATGTGCAATTTGTCAACATAAATTAGAATTTTCAATTTCTTTTTTTGAATCATTCCTATTCCAAAAACCTACATGCTCTTTTTCCCACATTTAACTAAATTTGAGGAATTTTTCAGGATAGACAAAATCACCACTACTTCCCAATATTCATTGTGGTGCAAGAGAACCTACTTTTGAGTACAACTTCTTCATTTTGATGTGTTTGTACATAGTTTGGTTTGAGATGGTAAATAAGAGTCTTCTCTTAGGTCCTCATATATTTTTGAAATATCTGGGTAGGTTGAATGTCCTTAGGACAATGCATTTGCTCAATTTTGGCTTGTAAGCAGTTGTAAGCCTAAAATGGCATAATCTTGCATTTTGATATAAAATGCCTTGAATATCCTTGTTTTGGATTTTCACATGTTAATGTAACGGTATTTAGTCATCCTAGATGGTTTGGAGGAGAAAAAAAATAATGTAAGGCAAAAATGCACTTTTTGGCAAAAGTTGTCAAAGTTGCTTGACAACTTTTTGCAATGTTGAGCAACTTTTTGCGTTTTTGTGCAAAGGGTTGGTTAGGAAACCGATGGAGAGTTAGTTATGAAAAAAATGGAATATAAATTCCCTAAGAATGAATTTATTGAGCTTGTTGAATTCCTGGAGTAGATTGGAATACAAATTGGAGTCCATTTTTTAGTTTTACCTTGTGTTTTTAAAAGAATTAGAGCAACTTAGTGGATTGATTGAATTGTTGTTATTTTCTTATTGTTTTGTAAATGGGCTTATACTTCTTAGGAATAATTTTGAATATTTTTTGTGCAAGTTTAAATTGAGTTGTTAATTTTGTAAGCTCTTAGCCTAAGTAGGGGTTTGAGAGGCCCAAACACGGTTCCAACTTGAAGTCCTTTGAATTATTCTCAATAACCCTTGGGACTAGAGCTGTGGACCTTTTGTATAGTGTACATATTATTTATTTTACTTTTGAGTTCATTGAAAGGCCAATGAATATCATTTCTTTGGCGAGCTCAGTCATCGCTCGGTTAGGAAATGAATGAAATTATGCAAGTGCTTGCAGGAATGAGCAGGGTTGGAAGTGCAGAATATTTGGAATTAGATAGTGGGGTGTGGCAGAGCATATGTGTGAGTTTGGATGTGTGTCATATAATGGAAGACACCAAACCCTTGGAAAAAGACCAAAACAAGCCTAAAACCACCTAAAACAAGCATTTCTCGGGTTCTGTACTTGTACGGTCATATTGTGATTTATATGTCATAAAATGGAAAGTACTCCCAAAAGTGCATCCTAATAATCATAGATTTTGTGTGGGTATTTGGGGGAATTATGATAAAATCCACAAAAATCAGCTAGGTAGGGATAATTGGGGCTCTATGGCTACTAGGGCTAGAAAATAGGGAAAGGAAGGAGTGATGGGGAAATGGGGCTACTAGGGCTAGAAAATAGGGAAAGGAAGGAGTGATGGGGAAATGAATCAAACCCATACTCAAAACTAGTTGATTACCCTTGGAAAATATCATAAATAGACACTAAAACCTCTATAAGCATTTGTTAGGAGTTTAAGGGTGTGAGGTTAGATTTACCCTTGTGAATCCCAGCCATGCCTGGGCAACTAGTGAGTACATCCTGATTGGGAGCACTTCTAGAGAGTTGAGATGTCTAAATTGACTAGTAGACTAGATGAACAATGAAGGGAGCCCACTAGGACAACACTTGACTTCCTCTTAAACAGGATTGACTCTCTTTGAGTATACCTCCCCATCATAGTGGTATCAGAGCAACCAAGATTTGGGAAGATGCCAGTACATAATAGACACTGAATCAGTAGGAGAGAATAGACTAAGGATGGTGACCAATGTAGATCTAGAAAGGAAGGTACAAGACCATGAGGAATAAAATAGGCTCCTTAGAGAAATATTACTACAACTAGAGATCAAGCTAGATTCAATTGAAGGTAAAACTAAGAAAGTGATAATAAAGGTCAATAAGGGGAAGGGTAAAGAACATGTAGAAGAGGATAGGACACCTGAACCAGACCCTATTCTACCTGAAGATCCTTTCCTTAAAGCAAATGAAATCGTTATTAGGAAAATCCCTAGAAGGAGTGCCACTTTTTTGTGGAAAAATGGAGCCTGAGGTAGTTCTGGAATTGATAGAGGGATTGGAGAATCACTTTGAATGTGATGGAATCAGTGAGGCACAAAAGGTGAAGGTGGCCAAGTCTAGATTGAGAGGGGCGGCATTGACTTGGTGGAGATTTATTCAAGAAGAGACGCAAAAAGAGGGCAAGAACCCCATAGCTACTTGGAAGGGCATGTTAGCCAAGGTGAAAGAGGCATACATCCTTGAAGATTATGAGATCTAGGTGCATAACAGGAGACACAATTTGAGACAAAGAGACTTGAATGTGAGTAGCTACACTGAGGAATTTCAGAAGTTGTGTCTGAGATCCAAGGCAGTGGAGGATGAGAGCATCAAGGTAGCCAGATACTTGAATGGCTTGAGATGGAATATTCAAGAGGAATTAACCCTGTTATTCCCCAACACCATGCACAAGTGCTATCAGTTAGTACTAAAAGTGGAGGAAAAGAGGAAGAAGAAACAAGAACAAAACAACAGAGGCAAAGGTAGGGGAAGAGATGGCAGAGGCTAGAGAGGTAGTTTTGGTTGAACAAGTGTACACCAAACATCCCAAGGGGAATCCAAATTGGTTAAGAAAAGTGGGGATTAGAATAGCCAGAGAAACTATAGAGGAAGGGGATCTAGCAACTCTAGTGGATTACGAAGAGGGTCCTATTTTTCCACCATGAAGTGCTACAATTTCCATCAACTTGGCACCCGACCTATAGATGCCCTGAGAAGTCTTCTTCATCCGAAGAAGGTGAGAGGAGAGTAAATTATGCTCAAGAGGAGGCAGCAAACATGAAAGCATTAGAAGTAAGTTTGGATTCAGAGGTTGGAGAGAACCTCATGCTAATAAGTCTTTATTAAAGAATCGGTTAAGGAGGAACCTAGCCAAAGGAGATCCTTGTTCAAAATAAAATGTAAGATCATCAGAAAGGTATGTCGAGTGGTGGTGGATTCAGGATCCACAAACAACATAGTGTCAGAGGAAGTGGTGAGTAAGCTCAATTTCCCAATAATACCACATAGTGATCCTTATACAGTTACATGGCTCAACAAGGGGCAGCATGTTCTTGTAAATGAACAAACTTGGGTGGAGTTCACTATAGGAGGCTACAAAGAAAAAATCTTGTGTGATATCTTGCCCATGGATGCTTTCCACCTACTCCTAGGTAGGCCATGGTAGTTTGATAGAAAGGCAATACACCATAGAGATAAGAAAGCTTATACCTTCCAAAAGGATGGCACCACCTACAAAATCTAGTCCATAGGAGACCAAGTAGAGG
The DNA here is from genome assembly GCF_030272615.1 of Cryptomeria japonica. Lineage (NCBI taxonomy): Eukaryota > Viridiplantae > Streptophyta > Pinopsida > Cupressales > Cupressaceae > Cryptomeria > Cryptomeria japonica. The sequence continues at coordinate 891,810,901 of NC_081407.1, read as the reverse complement.
GAAGATCCAAAGGTTCTAATGTGTTGTTGGTTGGTGAGAAAGAGTTAATTAACACACTCAAGGAGGGAGAAGGAGTGGGGTTTGCCATTGTTGTAAAGCCAAAAGAGGACAGCAAGGAGAAGAAGGTGGGAATTCCTAAAGAAGTGCAGCAGGTCCTAAATCAATTTGAGGACATCATTAGTGATGGAACACTAGCTACATTTCCTCCTCAACGTGCCATTAGTCATCTTGAAATGACTTTATACCCGAAACTTTTGTGCCCAATAAGGTAGCTTATAAAATGAAACCAGATCAGAACAAGGAGATAGCCAAGAAAATACAAGAACTCCTAGACAATGGAATAATCAGGAAGAACATCAGCCCATGTGCAGTACCCACCATTTTGGCTCCAAAGAAGGGAGGTACTTGGAGACTTTGCACTGACTCTAGAGCCATAAACCAGATTACTGTCAAATATAGATTTCCCATCCCTATAATTGAAGATTTGATGAATTGTTTTGGAGGTGTTGAATACTTCACCAAGATAGATCTAAAGAGTGGTTACCACAAAATCAAGAAGTGTAGCTTAAAACCATTGGAGTGGATAGTTTCAAGTAATTGTATGAAGATGAAGACTTTGTTGTTGCCTACAAGGTCTGCCAAGGGTTTTTAAACAATTTTCAAAGTGAATATGCAAATTACACCATGCAAGATGGCCTTTTGTTCAAAGGAGGACAACTATGTGTGCCTAAAGGGTCTATGAGAGAAAACTTGATGCAAGAGAAGCAGAATGGATGCTTGAGTGGACATTTTAGTTTGAACAAGACTTTGGAACTTGTCCAAAGGTTCTAGTTTTGACCTAAAATGCAAAGAGATATCAGAAGATATGTGGAGAAATGTGTGGTTTTCCAAATAGCTAAGGGTACATCTTCCAATGCTGGTCTTTATCATCCTTTACCTATCCCCAATCATCCATGGGAGTGTGTAAGTATGCACTTTGTTGTTGGTTTGCCTAAAAGAAAATCAGGTTTTGATAGCATCTATGTTGTGGTAGATAGGTTAAGTAAGATGGCTCATTTTATTCAATGAAAGGTCACTCTTGATGCTAGCCACATTGCTTACTTGTTTTTCAAAGAGGTTATTAGATTTCATGGTTTACCTATCAGCATTGTGTCAGATAGGGATGCAAAGTTTATTGGTCATTTTTGGAAGATTTGGTGGCAAAGATTAGGTATTAATTTGTCTTGCACTTCAGCCTATCATCCCCAAATGGATTGCCAAACTGAGGTGGTCAATAAAAAAATTAGAAATCTAATTAGATTCCTAACAAAAGAGTATGGTTAAGCTTGGGATCAAATCATCCATCAAGTTGAGTTTGCCTACAATGATAGTGTGAATAGTTCCACCTGTAAAAGTCCTTTTCAGGTGGTGTATGGCATTCACCCAAGAGGAGTTTTGGAGCTTAGAGATGTGGGAAAGATGGGATAGTAGAGTGTACATTCCTTAGACATGGCTCAATCAATGCAAGAGGTTCATGAGCAGGTTATGACAGCCCTATTGGGCACTACTCAAAGGATCAAGGATAAAGAGGATGAGAAAAGAAGAGATATCCAATTTGTTGAAGGTGACATGGTGATGGTAAATTTGAACAAGGAAAGACTTTAGAAAGGTGTCCCTAGAAATCTTCAGATGAGGAGGATAGGTCCTTGCAAAGCTTTGGCCAAGTATCCTGCAATAATGCATAGAAGGTAGACTTATCGGGTGATATGGCTTTGTCACCCATTTTCAATGTGCAAGATTTGGTGCAGTATAAGGGAACACTTCTAAAAAAAGATAGCAGAGTTTCAGAGGTCTCTCAGGCACTTCCACACTTGCCCTTACCAGCTGCACCTATTCCCCAAGCCGAGAAAGTGTTAGATTCTAGAGTTTTGAGGAAAACAAGGCATACTGCCTACATGGAGCACTCGGTCAAGTGGCAGCACCTTCCATAATCAAAGGCTACTTGGATACCTAAGGTAAAATTCTCTAAGCATGGTGTTCCACTTTCTTTGCTACCTCAAGGAGTCACTTGACTTATTTTCATTGGGGGAGTATGGTGTAGGAGCAACTAGTTTTGAGTACAACTTCTTCATTTTCGTGTGTTTGTTCATATTTTGGTTTGAGATGGTGAATAATATTCTTCTCTTAGGTCCTCATATGTTTTTTAAATTTTTTGGTAGGTTGAATGTCCTTAGGATAATGCATTAGCTTAATTTTGGCTTGTAAGCCCTTGTAAGACTAAAATGGCATAATCTTGCATTTTGATGTAAAATACCTTCAATATCCTTGTTTGGAATTGGGAAATGTTAATGTAATGGTCTTTATTCATCCTAAATGGTTTGGAGGAGAAAACAAAAGGCGAAAATGCACTTTTTGTCAAAAGTTGTCAAAGTTGCTTGACAACGTTTTGCAATGTTGACAAACTTTTTGCATTTTTGAGCAAAGGGTTGGTTAGGAAACCGATGGAGAGTTATTTAGGCTGAAAATGGCATTTAAATTCCCTTATAATTAATGTAATGAGGTTTTTGAATGCCTGGAGTAGATTGGAATACAAATTGGAGTCCATTTTTTAGTTTTACCTTGTGTTTATCAAATAATTAGAGTAGTAGTCCATACTTAATAGATTGATTGCATTTCTATTATTTTCTTATTGTTTTTTCAATTCTCTTATAGTGCTAAGGAAGCATTTTCATTATTTTTTGTGGAGTTTTGAATTGATTTGTTAATTTTGTAAGCTCTCGGCCTAAGTAGGGGTTTGAGAGGCCCAAACATGGTTCCACCTTGAAGTCCTTTGATTTATTCTCAATAACCCTTGGGAATCAAGCCATGGAACCTTTTTACAGTGTACATATTCTTTATTTTCCTTAGGAGGTCATTGAAAGGCCAATGAGCATCATTTACTACGCGAGCTTCGTCATAGCCTGATTAGGAAATGAATGAAATTATGCAAGTGCTTGTAGGGATGAGAAGGGTTGGAAGTGTAGAGTGTTTGGAATGAGAAAGTGGGGTGTGGCAGAGCATATGTGTGAGTTTGGAGGTGTGGAAGATCAAGGAAGACAATAAACCCTTAGAAAAAGACAAAAATAAGCCTAAAACCACCTAAAACAAGCATTTCTCGGGTTTTGTACTTGTACGGTCATAGTGAGACTTATCATGTCATAAATTGGAAACTACTCCCAAAATGGTATCCTGATCATCAAATATTTTGTGTGGGTCTTTGGGGAAATTATGAGCAAACCTACAAAAACTAGTTAGGTAGGGCTAATTGGGGCTCTAGGGCTACTAGGCCTAGAAAATAGGGAAAGGAAGGAGTGATGGGGAAATGAATCAAACCCATACTCAAAACTAGTTGATTACCCTTGGAAAACATCATAAACACCTACTACAACCTCTGCAAGAATTTGTTAGGAGTTTGAGGGTGTAATTCCTCGCGAGGAAACCCCGAAGGGATTAAGCTAAAACACAAGAATTGAATGCAACATTTTATTTTTTAAAATTTAAACACAAAAAAATAATACAATGAGATATCATAAGATCAGAAAACATAGTGGAAAACTCAAATAACACCTAAAGAGTTTCCCAAAATGATTACTTAATTTAACACTTAACTCAACTCACGCTAAATAATCCAATTAAGTTGATTAACTTAATGACAAGATAATACTTTGAACAAGGGTAAATTCTTCTGGTATGATAAAAATATAGATAACGTGATAAGGTTCATCCATTGAGGTTAAAAGTATAGATAAAATGATTAAGTTCATCGAATAAAATTTAACCATACATTACGTTCAAAATTTTCATTAAAACATAAGTCATGCATTTAATTTCATAACGTAGTTTAATTTCATCAAAAGCTAATGAATACTTTCCATGCATACTTAATTGCATTATCAGTAACTGAATACATTCTATTATTCAAAACTAAATTCTTTCATGATCCAAATTACTGCATTTAATAAGATGACTATATAAATGCATTTAAGATTAAATTCATCTAATCCACATTATACATTTTAACATAATGTCATCTATACATGCTAAATTAAAAAGGAAATATAGGAACATAACATCACATAACACCGAAATGATATTAGAGTTCACCCCTAGTGGGCTACATCTCTGGGTCTGCTCAACTGCAAGACCCCTCTGATAATAAAAATAATGAAAAATACATAAGGTCACCTCATTTACAATCCTTCCATCAAGGCGTACATAAAAAAAAAATACATATGACCACATCGGTCAAATAAATACATGAATGATCCCAGAATAGGAAAGGATTCAACTGAACACGATAAGAAGCAAATACAAGATCAACTGGTGCATCTGTAAAACTAAATCTTTGCAACCCATCATAAGAAAACCATGGTCTAACACAAATATCAGTTTCTCACAAGGGCACAAACAACAGGATGACTCCTCAACATTGCTTCTATCAAAGACAACACAACAACACACTAGCGAACATAATGGACAAGTGTCATCAGATAACCTGGTAGGTCTTCATAGGTTCTGGCCCCATCCACTGGGTTACCCTAGCAACCTATTTCGAACCTCTGGCTCATCCAAGCCTCATGTGGACCCACACATCCTTTCGTGAAGACAAGGTTGATGGTTTGCCATTTCAGGTCTTCTCACTACATGTCGAATCTGTACTAGCACTCATCCCATACGTGAGTCATAATTAGCTTACTTAGTGAATCATTAACTAACTCTCTAATATGCTATTAGGTTATCACTTATTTAGACACACTTTCGATGGGTTACCCAGCAACCACTTTGGGTGTGGCCCCCAATCGAAAGCCACTCTCCCAAATGACACTCTAGACTATACTCGAATGAACTCCTAAACCAAGGAATACATAAGGTCAAGGAATTACCCAAATAAACATACGATAATATCCAACAATCACAATCAAGGACTTGCCTTTTCCTAAGCAAATGCGAATACAAAAAACTAAGCTTGCATAGCCATAGATTGGAAAAGATAATCTTCTTTCCTATTGTTTACACACAACAATCGATCCAGTTTTCTAAAGGATCTAAGTTTGATTGTTGTTTGTCTACCTTGTCTAGGTACAGGTCATTCATGGTTTTCTAACTCACTAAGTTCATTTGCATCATAACATTATTATAAATACTTCCTGATGAGTTTTCAACCAAAATCACATTACTACAAATATTTTATACGTAGAACACCCAATGATATAAAATCAAATATTCAGTTTAATCAACTAAAATATAATATTTATCATTCAAAATAAAACATCATTCTTATTCTTTTTTGAAATAAATAAACCACTCTCATATCTACAAAACAAGCATATACTTTCAAAAAATGGAAATATACATTACAAAGGAAGATTAAAATCGATAGTCATTTCCTCTGTAAACCGATACTTCCTTGCATACATAGAGAAAAGTACAAATTAAATATTAATTTATATATATTAATTCGTGATTGATAAAATATATACAATTAATAATTAATAATAAAATTTGCAAATTAATTATTAATTAATATATATATTAATCCTAGATTAATAAAAATATATATATTAAATAATAATTAATAATAAACATTATATCAAAAAACTTTTTTTTTAATAAAATTAAATTTATTAACAAATAAAAACTTTTAACAAATAAAAAAAAACTTTATATTTTATTTAAAACCCCCCCTTGGGAAACCCACGAGCCCCACCATGTGGTTCCCTCTCCCTTTGGGAAGGGGTTGTGGGGACCATGACATGGTCTCCATGCCATGGCTCTCCCCATGGCTTGGGGAATCCATAGCTCTACCCAGCCATGGGTCGAGGCCATGGCTCTCCCCCAAAAGCCCCCAAATTAATGTTTTTTTAATATATATATATATATATATATATATATATATATATATATATATATATATATATATATATATATATATATATATATATATATAATTTTATTTATTAAAATTAATAAACAGAACACCAATCTCTGGGCATTCTCAAACCTAGAAATTTTTATTCTTCTTTTTTTTTTTTTAATTCTATTAAAACAAAAACCTCAAATCTGTCGTCTCTAAGACAATATCTTGAGAATTAGTTTCCAGAATATGAATTGTCAATTTATAAAACCAAATATATTTCTATATATAATAAAAAAAATTAAAGCCAATGCATTTTCAAAACCGTATAACCTAGAAAATGGCAGGGAGGATGAAACATAATCAATCTATTGGAAATAAGAAATCCCAACAAGCTAAAATTAGGGAGAAATTAACCAACATTTCAAAAATGCTCAAATCTGAATCTTTTTTTTTTTGACAAAATTAAACTGTGAATAGCCAACCCCCAATTTTTTTATTTTAAAACAACCTGAACAAGCAAAATCTAAACTTGAGGTTGGAAAAGAAGACAAGGAGGGTTTGGATTGGAGATATAATTACAACTCTTTCATTTTCCCCAAAGAGATGAGATTTTTAATCTTCACAAACAGATTTCTACAAAATCCAAAACAATTTCTTTTAAACAAAGAAGCCAACAAAATAAACCAGAGATCTACCTGATTCAGTAATACTAGAAGAGATTTTGATGAGGAGCCCAACCTGCAAGCTCAAGAAATCGTTTCTTTTGCAAAATCCCCAAATTTTAATTACCAAAAATATTCCCCAAAAATAATCCTCCCAATATTTTTTGAAAACCTAGGTTAAATGTTAAAAATTTGACCAAAAATTCATTTTTGGATTTAAAATATTTTCATTTAAAATAAAATCCCAAAAATCATTCTTTCAAACTATATCAAATGTATATTAAACTTGCTTTTCTAATTAAAATTGATTTTCTTAAATAATTGAAATCAACCTTTATATTTCCAAAATGCCAAAGAGATTAAGTTAGTACTATTTCAAATAAATTTAATCTTTCCCTTCAAAAGAACATAAACTGAATAAATTCATCATTTAGATTAACCATTTAATCGAACTTGCTACAAACTTGAATTGAGCAATTCTAATTAACGATTAATCACATAAAAGGGAACCTATTTAATTTAGTCCCTTAAATACAATGTGTAAACACACATTTAATCAAATTAAATACTTAGGATTAAATAATTAGTTAAACAACACACAAAACACGTAAGCCAAGAAGGCCAAACAAATAGATGACTTGCATACACAACCAAAGGGGATACTGACGGACGACTAGTGACTCTCACTTGAACATGACTAGGGTCAAACGAGGGTCTTATGACCACCTAATCCAATTTCTAAGGGTTAATGAGGAGCACTCAAACCTGTGAACCCAGGTGGAGGCGAACCTCGCACCCATGTGGTACTGTACATGCAATCTCCTACAACCAAGAGTCATACATGTGTATATATATATACATATATATATATATATATATATATATATGTATATATATATATGTATATATATATATATACATATATATATATATATGTATATATATATATATATATATATATATATATAATAAAAGTGTTAGCCCACGATTAATAACACGAATTAGGAGAACTAATAAACTTACATACGAATTGATGCGAAAACCACATTAATAGGTACGCACAATAGCCAAGACATCTAACTATAACATTATAACATGATAAACTAACCAAGTTCAAACCGAGATTAGAATCTGATTAGGACAGGGGTACTACAGAGTGTGTGAGGTTGGATTTACCCTTGTGAATCCCAACCATGCCCAAGCAACTAGTGAGGACATCTTGATTGGGAGCACTCCTAGAGAGTTGAGATGTCTAAATTGAGTAGTAGACTAGATTAACAGCCCACTAGGACAATAGTTGACTACCTTTTACAAAGGATTGACTCTCTTTGAGTATACCTCCCCATCACATTGTCGAGAAGAAACCATTTAACCACATGTATGTTGTTTTAAATTTTTTATTTATCTCATGATTTTATGATCACTTCCTGTTTTGTAGTGTGGATTCCCAAAATGAACTTACACAAACATATGCTTTTTAATTTTTTATGCATTAACATAGTAAATTTGTTGAATCATCCTCCAAATTATTACATTATCCTCCTTAGATAATCTGTTTATATTTTTAATATTTCAAATAAAATTCAAACATGCAAATTATCATTGTACATCTAGAAGTAGTTAAAATGGTGGGAAATTAACTCTATTTGCAAAGTTTACATTCATCTTTAAAAAATTTGGGGCCAAATTGCTTGGATAGGATCACCTAGCACCCTACTCCTAACAGTTAGAGTGATGAAAAGGGTAATGAATGTGATATTTTGCAAATTTTACAAAAATGATCCTGAAAATGAGCACAATCAAGCATAAATTAGGTACAAGCTAGGCACAAACTCCAAAGAGGGTCCAAACTGAGTGGAATCACAAGTACATAAATTGGGTACAAGCTAGGAACAACTACCAAAGTGGGTCAAAACTAAGTATGAAATCATAAAGAGATAGAATTTACATGTTCACTACAATATTAATCATTCATAACCATATCATTAGTGTGTGCAAAATTATGTGTCAATCAAATTAAATCCTAAAATACATCAATGAGACTAAATATTGAAAGTAAATTAAGAAAATCAAACTCAAATTCTGCCTTCTCATGAGTGTCCCATTGTCCTCTCTCTCTAAGGATTCTTCAAGTCATTTTTTCTCTTAGATTTTATGCACCTGGATTTCAGAATGACAACCTAGAGAATGAGATTATAGTCAAATGCAAGGAAATCCTTCCTACACTATATGATGATGAGGTAGATGATATGTAAATTAAGATCTAGATGATGTAAAAATGCTTCTATATTGATTTATACTAATGATAATGCTATGAGAATGAGAATGCTAAAAGATTGCTAGCATCATTAATTGTAGAAAATGATCTATTCTTCCTAAAATGCTTCTAAACTCTAGTTAGCTCTTAATTTGTGCCAATGAGGGCTTATTTATATATATTCCAAGGCTCGTGTCCTACATGGCAAAGATGGACGATCGAGATTCGATTTGAGGAAATGAAGGGCAGGAGATGGAGAAATTAGAGAGAAAAGTGGATCTTTTTTCTTTAGGGGGAAACAAGTGAAATGTGGAGGATGGAGAAGAAATAAGAATGCCAAGTGTCCTTAATTGGTTACAAATTTGTTGAAGATATTTGATTAATTAAATATTTAGGAATATTTAATTTCTCAATTTGTTGCAAATGCCATGTGTCCCTTTTAGTTTGTCGAATTGGTTGAAGATAATTGATTAATTAAATATTCAAGAATATTTAATTTTTGAGACACATGTTGATGTGTCAATATACAGTTTATTTGGAACTGTAGTGTCCACGAGAGCCTTTTCCAGAATATCCTTGTATGCAGGTGAGATCTTAAGAAGCTCTAATATTGATATTTGAGCGGGTGTCTTCCTCAATTGTTCCACCAAGTTGTATTGATCATTTGGAGATGTTGTTGGTTTTTATGTGTGTACCTTCAATACATATTTTTGTGCTCGAGTAGTTATATTGACAGGGACTTATGCATTATTTCTCCCTTGATAGCCACTTTAATAATATTTTTTGGCATCATTTTGTGTTGCTAAATCATTTCAGATATAAGGATAGGATTTCTTTTCCTTTTTTTCCATTATCTTCCTTGAATGAGGGTATTAGAGATACTAAGAAGAACCCTAAAATCTCTATTTTACACAAAGGCCTTATTATACTCATAATGGAGCACATTAAATCGTTGCCCCCCCCCTAAGAGTAAGCCTGAGATTTTTTTAGGATTCGACTCCCTCGAAGGATGAGGACTCAAATTTTATTATGTCAAAGGATAAGTGTTCGGATAGTGATAAGGATTCTAAGACTAGGGTTGGAATCAAAAGGGGGAACACGAATAATAGAGTTACCTCCACTCAAATATTCCCCAAGTGATTTTGTGGAGAGTTATAAGGATAGAGATGGTAGATAGCCATTTCCTCAATAATTGAACATCGAGTCCACCCATCTCAACTTGGATAAGGAGACTCGTGATGATATCCTAGGTCTTGGTAGGGATGTGATGATGGACTCTTTTAAACTACATAAATGTTATTTCCATGAAATCAAATAGATGAGCGTTAAGATAAGGTCTATTCAAGATAGGTTGGATGAGGGTGTAGAACATGGTGACTCAGGGTGGATAAAGAAGGCAAAAATATGGTTGTGTCTCTTTAAAACATTGTGACAGATGTGGCTAATTTGAAATCATATTATGAATGGCGTATTATGGACTTGGAAATAAAAACAGAGGATATTAATGCTAACCTAGTATAGGTGATAATTTTAGCCATAGTGTGATTAAAGGGTCTACAAGAAGTATTGAGGATTTTGGTTGACAAATTCAAAATACTACAACAAGGTAATCCTCAATCTATCGATCTAGAGGACAAAGGTAATCAAGTTAGTGTTGAAGATGACAAAGGGCGATGCACCCATACCACAAGCCATCTCAAAAAGGTTGTTGGTTAGTTGTTGAAGAATTTTGCAGGATATTAAGAAGTTTGCTCGGGAAGCTTTCGAGCATGAGGTTGAAGTTGTTGAAGTCTTAAAGTTAAAGTAACTTCTTTCTTGTGTTTTTTCCTTCTCTTATCCTGGTGCCTTGTTTTTGTCTGGTCACTTTCCTCGAGCTTTTGTTTAGTTGTTATTTTTGAGTTGTTCTGCTAATGTTTTGCTATGACAACATTTTGTACGTAGGGTTGAGGGTCCCTTCAAAACCTGTTTGAACCTTTAATCAAAAACTTGTATTATTTTAGTTATCATTTCAAATATTTTGAATTAGCAAATTCAAACTTATATTCACTTATGTAGATAATATTTAATTTATCTTGTCTAATTTAATAAAATTTAACTTTTATTTACTATGGTATGTTCACAGATACACTTGGAATATTAACAAGTTAACTTTTGCATAACAAATATGAAGATTCCAAGTTAAGAGAGAAAAATTTAGCTAACTAATGCTCCTCTATGTTTGAATTTTCTAATAGATTTTATGTCGACAATTGAAATAAATCACTTCCTCAAGGTTATAACTATAAACCATTTTCAAAAATAAATGATAAACTTTTTTAGATTATTATATAGTACATCATCAATACCACACATAGAATGATATTTTAAAAAAATTCACATTGAAAAGCTTCTTTGCAAGATTGTCATTTTAATGATTTTATTTAATTTCAACTAATTTTTTACATAAGTATTAATTTTGAATTTCCTTCAACTTTATTATTTGAAATATCTCTAATCCAATATTAGTTGTAAAAATAAAAGATAGTTTTAAAATTTATGTTAACACAATATATAAAAAATAAAATAAAATAAAACAAACTTATATTTTATGAAAGAAAATTAATAGTGAAAACAATCAACTTATCTTCATAACTCCATAAAAGTAATTATGGACTTTATTTATCTATTCTTATTTCTATATAACTTTTATTTACCATAGTATGTTCATAAATGCACTTGAAAGATTAATAAGCTAACTTTTGCATAACAAATATGAAGATGTCAAATTAAAATAAGAGAAAAAAAATATATACCATTATTATTTTGAAATATAAATAAAATTCTAGATAATTTTACTTTTGAGAACTCTTTTTGAAAGGTTGCTAAGGTCATGATTTTATTTTAGATTCAAAATTTAAGCTAAAATGTTAGAATTTATGAATGCGTGAAGAATAATTAAATAAAAACAAGAACATGAATACTAATTTATAATCATTATTTATAAGTGTCATTAACTTTACTATTTCCAATACCTTTAATAAAATATTATTTGTGAAAATTAAAAATTGAATTACAGTTTATATTAAGAAAATATATAAAAATTTAAAAAACTAAAACAAACCCAAGAGAAAATTAATGATGAAAAAATGGACTGATCTCTATAACTCTATAAAAATAATTGGAGGCTTTATTTATCTATACTTAATTCCATTTTACGATCAAAATAGATTCTACTTATTTTAGGCTTTTTCTTTTAAGCGGATTTTTCATCTGCTGACAAATGCTCATGCACTCTACACAAACTTTTGAAATAGGAGCAAGATTTTTCATCTGGCTCGAATGATTTTTCATCTTCTGTTGAGAAATGCTCCACTGATTCTTCATCCTGTGAGAAATGCTCCTCCACTGATTTCTCATCTGGTGAGAAATGCTCCACTGATTCTTCATCCTGTGAGAAATGCTCCACTGCTGAGATGAAGATAAATGGAAAAATACCAAATAACTCAGCAGATGAAGATGAAGATGAAGATGAAGATGAAGATGGAATCCAGCTATATTTATAGAGACTATATAATGAATAGTTCAAATTATTGTTAAATTTTGAGTGAGAGACGTTCAAACTGATAGACGTTAAAAACGCTGAGTAGAGTGTAACATGTACAAAACTCCACCGTCTTGATCGTGAATGATTACGGCACTAATGTGATTGATTACGGCACTTGAAAAATTTAGTTGGAAAATTGTCCTTCTAGGGTGCAGTAGTTTATTTCTGCTGTTAGATTTCGATTTGGTTGACATCATTTTGGGTATAAAGCACATTGGTTACCACTTATAGAGGTTTATCAATTTAATTTATAATGCTAGCATGCAAATACATTAGCTCAAATTTATTTTGGGACTGTGGGCTGCGATCATAAAGATAGTGGGACTGAGTCATCCGTCAGTTGTTCCAAAAGCCAGGTGCAAGATATGTAAATCCATTTAAATTATCAATTATATATCTTTTCCCACAGACCCACCTTTCGATTCACCTTTAACTTCAAACCCTAAAAACGTTCTCCTATTGGTATAAGTGCAAACAAAGTAAACATATAGAATGATGGCGAAGACATTTTTCTATTGAAGCTCGAATATTATCGAGAAACCATGCACAAGATGAGCAATGGTAACAAAATATTAAGTATATTGATAAGAAATAATGGTACACTCATAGATTAAAGAGAATTTACATTGGGAAATGCTTCTAAGAAAAATCCAAACAAAAATGGCAACCGCTTGTCTTATTATCTTAATCATTCATAATACAATAAGATGTATCCACTTGTTCTTAACCCTAATCAATGTGCAAGTATTAATAGGCACATCAATATGGGAAACTTCTATGGAGTATTAGACTACAATGGATATAAACCATGGATTGAAAAAGCATCTATAAGGGTCTAACAACATTCTTAGAGAGCTCTCGTCTCCATACACTTTCTATTGTGGTAGGATGTGTAGTATGTAGGGGTGTAAAACGTACAAACTATACTACAAGTTAAACAGGTTAGCATCATTAAAGTATTATGGTATTTATACATTAATGAAACTACTTGTCATACAAAATAAGCCTATTCAATTGGGAAAATTCACTAATTTACCTTAAAAAGAAGGATTCCTATAGTGTGACTATAGAAGTTTAAGTTGTATGAGGGTATTGATAGCCTTGAATAATGACTACAAAAATTTGGTGTTCTTGACAATGTTTTGTCATTTTGAATTAATGTTGCTCTCTGAGTTACCCTCAGATTTTAAGATTCTTAGGTTTAGATGTTTCTGAGTGAGCCTTTTTGTTTTAAACCTAAAGCTTATTATGTTTCTTCATTGCCTTTTTTCACTTAAACTTGAGGGTCTTTTCCATCATCGCAAAGGACCTGTTCCTTTCGCTAGGCATTTTTTCTTCTGCTGGCCTTTTATTTTTTCCTAGAAACTATCTTTTCCATTATGGTCGGGTCCCCTTTTAATATTTTTGCAGGCATTTATTTTCCCTAAAGTTCGGCCTTAATGTTTCGGCTTATATCTCCATGTTTAAGTACCTAGCAACTAAAGGTTCCATGATTTTGCACATGCATCAAATGGATGGTGATGTTTTAACTCAAGCGAGAAGATGCTCGAAGGATAGCGACAATTATTGAGTGGACATTATAACCTGCACGTAATGAACGAGCAGATCGGACGACCCTCACAATCCCATGAAGGAAGATGCAGGGAAGTTATTGATGATGGCATCGTGAGATGATGTCGCGTGTCCCAGGAAGACTAGCAAGGTGTGAAGGTGGGGCCACTAACGGAATTGAGATGGAAGATGACTAGACAATGCGCCGTCCGGCTTTTGTGGAACCATCTTTCTACATTGGAAGGTCAATATCAATATTCACAGATGGTGATTGCGTGATGTGCCATACTAGACAGATCTATGGTGGATATAGAGCTTTTTTTAGACAGAGTGTTTGGGGCATTTTTCATTGTTATTCATGCGGGAAAATTGAAGGCAGAAGAAAACAAGATTGTTGACATTGAATAAATAGACACATGTTGAGGTACATGGATGTCGACTGATTCTCAAAAGACTGATTTAGGAGGTGTTTTGTTGGGTCGATTTGTATTGCCAATATCAGCAAGTTTCCATTGCCACTACAAAGAGAAGTTGAGATCTTCAGAAGGAAGTAAAATCAATCACGTAAGGTGAACTTGGTCAAAAGGGCAGTGAATTGGCACTTTGAGTTTGACGATGTTTCGATTCGATGGATATGATTTTTTGAATCCATTTAGTGGCAGGATGTGTAGAAAAGCATTGGAATGATTATTTTTTCTCATGCATGAACACCACCAAGAAAGGTATTTTCATTATAAATATAGCTATGTGGTGTCTTCAATTGGTAAAAAGAATAAGAAAATTCATTATCTTCTCCGAAGGTTTTGAAATGGTGAATATGATTTTTGCGTAGTATCGTGCTAGAAGTTACATTGAGCTCTTTGATACCAAATGGAATTCGTTTGGGTGTGAGTATTCTTATAGTCGATGGAGTCTTGAAAATGGGGAGGATAGTCGAAGGAGACTTGAAATCAGTTTCTTATCAGAACAAGCCCTGCAGGACTCATCCCCCATCTCTCCTCTGTCACTCGCTGGTAGAGGGTTAAAGAAGGAGCTTTATAGAGGAAAAGGAGAAGAACAAGGTTGCGATTGGGGAAGAAGTTGATCATGTAAGCATAGGCATGGAATTTGCAACACCTTTCCTTCACTTTGTGTTCCTCTATGAGCTCCTCTTTCTATTTTCTTTTATCCTAGGCATGAAGGTTGAAACTTCTCATCTAGTTTAGGGGTGACTATACTTCTTGTCAAGATATAATTTCCCTTCCAGAAGGGAAATGCTCAACAAAACAAAGATGATGTATCTCATGGTTCATTTTAAAGTATCTGCAATGATAGTGGCATAGCTCAAAAGGTTTTGTTTCTACCAAAATGTAGATAGAAATTTAGTTCTACTTCATCATGACTGCTAGCATGGGCAGTCTTCTAGGAGACTGTGAGTAATATTTTTTTAACAAAGTCATAAGCAGTCTTATGATCTTGTGAAAGGTGTCTCCTCTAGCCTGAATCTTGTTTTCTTCCTTGTTTCTATAAAAAGGAATTCAAGGCCATGAGACAGAGGTCGAGAAATTTGGTCACAAATCTTGGGGGTCGAGAAGCTTGGTCCACAAGTTTGTATCCAAACCCTTGGTCATGTATAGTAAGTCTAGGTGAAATGAGTAAGCTATAATAGGAATTTGCAGAGAAAATAAAATGGATCTTGTGTCTTATTTTGTTCGAAGTTCTTGAAGGAGTTATATGTAAGATAATTTGTCACAGAAAATAGCTTATTAAATGAATGCAAGCATATTTCAAATTCATTTTCTCTAGTGTGTAACTCTGTTATGTTTTGAATTAGTAAGATCAAGGGTTTTTGCATTCGTTTCGTTGTTGTGATGTATGTGTTTTCTATCTTATGCTCTGATCTAAGGGGTTGGTTAAATTGATAGGATAGGATCTACAGAGTGATGGAACTTATAAATGGATTTTGATAAGTATTTTGGGTTGGGATAGATAGATGAGATGCATTGTAAGGCAGTGTTATCTTAAGATCTCCAGCTATTAGATTAATGCTTTTTTATGTTATATTTCATCTTATGTTTTACAATTTTAGTCACCCAATGGATAAGACACTGGTCGTGGATTTAAGTTGTTTCTAGTAAAAAAAATTTACTCATAGCTCATCAACAGCTTGATGTAAATCAATAATATCAGAATATATTTTTATTTTTGTATATGTCAATGCTTGTCAAAAGTTGTCTCATTCTCGAAAATAGGTCAAGGATCGCTGAGAGCTAGCCACTCTGTAGCATTCTCCCTCTTTGTTGAGCCCCTTTTAGGAGTGTGATCTTCTACTTTATTTTAAAGTCATCTCCAAGTATGGTGCAGAGATTGAATGAGCATTAAGGCACCACCCTCCCATCTTTTGTAGAGGCCAAGGGTAGTGTTATCTTAAGATCTCCAGCTATTAGATTAATGTTTTGTTATGTTATATTTCATCTTATGTTTTACAATTTTAGTCGCCCAATGGATAAGACACTGGTCGTGGATTTAAGTTGTTTCTAGTAAAAAAAATTTACTCATAGCTCATCAAGAGCTTGATGTAAATCAATAATATTAAAATATATTTTTATTTTTGTATATGTCAATGCTTGTCAAAAGTTGTCTCATGCTCGAAAGTAGGTTGAGGATCGTTAAGAGCTAGCCACTCTGTAGCATTCTCCCTCTTTGTTGAGCCCCTTTTAGGAGTGTGATCTTCTGCTTTATTTTAAAGTCATCTGCAAGTATGGTGCGGAGATTGAATGAGCATTAAGGCACCACCCTCTCGTCTTTTGTCCAGGCCAAAGTGAGGAAGGGTTAGCATAATCCTTGTCATATGTTGCTCCAAATCCCTGAGTATCTCTAAAATAGTGCAATCTGGGGAACCAACGGGAATAATTGGAAGCCTTGAAATGCTAGCAAACTTGACTATGCTAAGAATAGAAAATAAAGCCAAGTTGGGACATGGAAAGGAATCCTTCGCTCTACACATCTTTTGGATAAATGTTGTTAGTGATAAGTAGAATGAAAAAAATATGCTAAAACAAAGCAAGGCAGAAGGTTTTGTGTATTCAATGAATTGAATCTTAGATGGAGGTTAACAGTTAAACCATGATTATATATTTAATATACAATAAATTACCTGAATATCAAAGAAAGAGAGAATTGTGAAACCGGGTATAATTATAAAAATCATTGTGAGGTAATATATTAGTAATATGTATTAATTTATGTATGTCTTGTGGTTAATTTGTAAGGGTGAATAATTTTATAGACACTCCAAGTGTTATGACATGTGGAAAGTCAATCATGATATATTAAAATGTCATGATATGTCAAATACTAGTAAATATTGTGTTTGTGTCTCAAATATATGATACAGGGTATCTGACTTGGAGTAAGGATGAGGTAGACATTATAACGATACATCAAAATGTACCCTTTGTGACAATCGTGTGTGCAAGTAAATAGTTGTGAATGTGCTATTAAATTATAATGTATTGGTGTATGTTTATTGAAAGGAGTGTATGAATCAATCTATAAATATACATATTTTATGTGTATGCAGTTAGATATTGCCAATCATGTTATATTCTATGTTGGGGTTTTATAACCTCTAGTATCAACCCTCACCTTTTGACAGATATATGCTAATGTGACTAGGGTTCAAGGGCTAGAGGTCTTCCATCAAAGTGTTATGAATTTTCCATGGATGTTTGCTCTTGTGCTAGCTGGTGAACTCCCATAAAAAAAAGTATGACTCTCTATGGACATTTTCCTTGGCTTACTCACCCACAAGTAGAACCATGCTTGTTGGTTCATAGCACAAACTCACTCCTTGTGACTAGTATCGTACGGTCCAAGATGGACCCTTAGGTGCCATGGTACTTGGACTCAATCCAACTATTGGTTATCAAGACTTAGTACCTCAAATTATGAGTATAAGAGGCCTTCCAAAATGGTAGGCATTTGAAATCAACATGGACTACTGGTATATAAATATAGGTAAGAAAATGTGCAATAGAGAAAATTTAGATATGGAGTTTAATCATGTTCTCCCTTGGGATAAGTGGAAAAAATTAGGATGAAATTGACTTTTATTATTACATAAGATTATCCACCAAAGAATTAGAGAAATAGGATTCAAGATCATCGATAGTATGATAGGATGATAGCACACGCAACCAAGGTTTATATTAAGGAACACAAATTTGAGTAGTGATATTGAAACCTTATAAGAATAAGAAGTTGAGGTTTACACGTGATAATAGGAGTACTACATGAAATTATTTTATATTTGCATAGAAGAATTAAAGAAAGTAACATACAAAATGCTTCAGACATATGAAATTATGCATTATTTTCTTAGCATGTATCAAGTTTTGTGGGACCATGCCTATCCTTATTTGAGATGAATTATTATGAGATGTGTTGTATCCTTGTTTCATCAAACAACTATTGAACTCGTAGAAAAGTGTGAGGATTGTTTTATATGAAATCTATCTTTTGTAAGTCTTTTTTGGAGTCCTAGGGGGTTCTTTTGGATTGGAGGTAATGGTGATTGTCAAAATAACTTGATGACCCATTAATGATTAAAAGGAAAAACTAATTTTTTTTATTTTAACAATTGGAATTACAACACAAATATTTATAGCAAAAAGAATTTATTTACAAATATTCATGTTGTACTTGCACCTAATTTTCTTCATGGCAATAGAGATAATAATCCTTCCTTCACCTAAAAATATGCGGGTAAGAAAATAATAAAGAAACAAATTAGATTAAGTATATATAATACGTGTAAAAATAGAAACAAATAAAATACAAGCCTTTGTGAATGGCGTAGTCTAGCCAGAAAAGTTCATACCTTAGGGTAATGAGGACAAAGATCCCTGCTCACACACCTTTTAGCGAATAGTAATAAAAAATGCATAGCATAAAAGAGAAATTTAGATTTCTCTAATGTCCTTTATTCAAAACTATATCAGCTCGATCCCCTACAATTAGTTGCCCAACAAATGACATCGAAAAAATTTATGCTTTGTAGAAGTTCAATGGAATAGTGGAGAGCCATACGAGTGAATATGGGCCCTTCCATGCATTCAAAGTTGTGGATGTGCTTCCTATTTATCATTTCCACAAGGGGTTTCATGCAAAAAAACTTCCAGACACTCTTTTGTGGGTGCCCGTCTAGGTTCACAAATCTTCCTAAACCACTGGCACTGCAGTCAGTCTGTAAAAACATGATCTAATTCTCCTTATAAAAAGGCACAAGAATGTGGGAAGGAATTAGCAAATAGGAAATATGAAATAGGAAATTGGAAATTGGAAATTGGAATTGAGGGTGAGAAGAAGGTAGAGATGGAAAGTGTGTGTGTTACAGGAGCAGGAGGGTTCATTGCCTCCTGGCTTATCAAGATGCTCTTGAGCAGAGGCTACATTGTAAAAGGAACAGTTAGCGATCCTAGTCAGTATTTATTTTTTATATATGAGAAATTGATTTTTTAGGGTTTAGGCAGGGGAGGGGAACTCATCCCTTGTATTTATTATATTTTGTATCTATATTGATGAGGATCAATTACATGCAGATGATAAAAATTATAATCATCTGAAAGAGTTGGAAGGGGAGGAAGAGAGGCTTGAGCTTGTGAAGGCTGATATTCTCAACCCTAAAAGTTTGATGCAAGCTATCAAAGGGTGCAAAGGAGTATTTCACATGGCTTGCCCTATCATTGAAGATCTGGTATGTCCATGTCCCTTTTCCTTGCTTGTTTAGCTAAGGAGTTTTACTGGTCTACACACTTAATAGTTTAATGGCCACTTCCACAGGCAAAAGTGTTGCAGGCGGCTGTGAAGGGCACTCTAAATGTGTTGAAGGCCTACAATGAATTGGGAGTGAAGGGTGTAATCCTTACATCTAGCATCGGCACCATTTACCTCAACCCCAAAAGGAATCCGCAAGCTATAGTCGATGAAGACTGCTGGAGCAACCTTTATTACTGCATTGAAACCAAGGTCACAAACTAAAAGTTAGTTATGCCACAATCATAACTAAAGAGTCTACATTTTGCCCCTCTTTAAGACAATTGCGCGAGTAATTATATTGAGATGCACATTTGATGAAAATGCATAACTGAGAGGCATAACTGAACAACTCATGGAAATGAGCAGTATACCCGAATTGATCAGCTGATTAAGCTGATTCATTTGATTAAGTTGATTTAGATTGATGCTAGCGCAAGACAAGTTGATCCAATAATTGATTAATTGATTGATTAAATGAACACAAAAACCCCATTAAGAAACAAAAATAAAAAAAATAAAAACAAACCAAAACAAAGAGTCTAATAACCAAACAAAAACATAGACTCGACTAACGAAACAAAACAAAGACTTAACTAAAAAACTAAGCAAAAAAATCAGAGACAAACTAACAAACAAGAACAAAAATAAATAAAGACACTAAGAAGAGCTAACCAAAGAAAGGCACTAACAAAAGCTAACAAAATAGTAAACAAAATAAAAACTAATAAAGACTACTAACACACAAACTAATAATACTAACACACTAAGAACTAACAATCTAGTAATTAATAAAACAAAAATTACTAACAAAGATCAAACAAACACAAAAATTAACAATACACAAAAACTAACAAATAAAAGAAAACCAACTAACAAAGACTAAAACAAAACAAAAAAAAGATAACAGAGACTAACCTTGAATAAAATGAAAATGAAAACACAAAAAGAATAAAACATAAAAATAAAAAATAACAAAACAATAAAACGTAAAAACAAAAACAAAAGCAACTATCAAACCAAGAACAAAAAAAAAACTAAAAGCTAACTATCAAATCAAAAACAAAAACAAACTATATACCTACCGAAAAAATCAACAAACAAACTAAAATTGAATACAAAAGGACATGAGAACTGCCTAATAAGAATGCCTCAAACAAATGTCATGCTCTGGAGATGCATTGGCAGATATGCATACAAGATGTGAAGCACAAGTAAAGAATGCAGGGACATTAGAGAATTCCACACAGACACAAGCTAGACATATGTCATACACTAACAATATACAAATGAGAAGAATGCAAGTAAATATCTCCCACATAGATGTTGTTATAATATGCTTAAATATCTAAACAAATATTTCAATGAGAGAAACCTTGCACAAAACTCAAGAGACCAAATATAAAGAAACAAAAGGCATTGTTTTCCTCCCCTCCTTATTAAATATGGTTACATATATAAAATAGAAGGGTTTCAAGTAGTTTATGTAAACAATTGAACTGCTTAACAAAAGTTCTTTAAGCATGTAAGATAAGGATATAAAATAACTTTTCTTTTGGTAAATTGTGCATACAACTTTACAATAGCCCTATCTAATCTACACCAAACCAGATAATATAGCACAACTAAATTTATAGAAAGAGTATGAATTTTGTATATTGATTGTGGTTAGCCATCAATGATCAAATGCATTTTTCCACAATGCAAATATCCTTTCAATATTCGATCTATTCAATAGCCTACAAAATAGACTATAAAATGGTGAAAATAAATTGAATATGGGATCCTTTTGGGGAACATTGTTCTATTTAAGAAACCAATGGTGCCAAGGTAATATTCTTAAAGGTTCAATCCCTATAATTGTTCCCATTCGTACAAGAACAAACAAAGTAAGCATATAGAGTGATGATGAGGATATTTTTTTGTTGAAGATAAAAATATCGAGAAATCACGCACAAGAGAAGCATTGGTTACAAAATCTTAAGTATATTACTAATAACTAATGGAACACTCATAGAGTAAAGAGAATTTACCTTGGGAGATGCTTTTAATAAAATTCCTAATAAAAATGATACTTGCTTGCCTTATTAACTTAATTGAATTCATAATACAATTAGATATTTCCCACTTGTTCTTAACCCTAATCAATGTGCAAGTATTAATAGGCATGTCGATATGGGAAACTTCTAAGAAGTATTAGAATAAAAGGAGTATTAAATATGGATTGAAAAAGCACTCTATTGTGGCAAGGCATGAAGTATGCAAGAGGGTGCAAAACATACAAACTATACTATAAATTTCAAACATGTGCACAACAGAAAAGGTCAAACACATTCCTTTTAAATTTATTGCATGGAAAATAAATTTTCTTGAAATTTGTTGAAGATTTATTGATGAATCATTTTTGTGAAGAGTGAATATTTACATAGTATGACACTTTTATAAAGAAAAAATACAACACAAATATAAATTCTCAGCCTAGATTGCCTAAAATTGGTGTGTATTTTTTAAATTTTAAGATTATATACAGTAAAGGAATATCAAACTCTTAATAAAGTGTATGCATATATAAAAAATAAATTAAATTAGTTAAATACGTATTTTGATAAATTTATGATCTAATAATTTTAATTGTTGATTGCTTATTAGTGAAGAAAGGTCACTAGGATGTCACAAAAAATATAGCAACTTATTTGTTTTCCCTAAGTTTCGTCCTTTTTAAACAATTTCAAAATCTAGTGCATACAAAAAAAACTCATTTTCGATGAATTTTAATTTTTTAATAATTTTCTAAATTAAAATTTCACTTGAAGCTTATGAAATCCCTATCCCTTTGAGTAAGTTTTAGTTCGAGGAAGTTAAATAGTGATTATGGGGCCCAACAAGGCATATGTTGAAATTAGTATGATCTACAAAATATTTTTTTAGAACACTATTGTTCTTAGAATGTGACACACATCAAAAAATATATCTTTTATTTGATAAGGTAAACTTTACAATGACCTTTACTATTGTGAGAAGAATTGGAATCCATGGACATTCGTGAGTAGAAAATAGCTCACTTGAAAATCAAGCATCTATCGTATCTATTAAAGGTAGAGTGTTTGCTTAGGTTTAATTAATTACATTAATAATCAAAACTGATTTGGTGCTCAAAGAAACAAAAAAAACACCATAGAGATCGAATTCATATCCATTTGTACATTCTACATTTCTTACTCTCTAACATTCAGAAGGTTCCAATCTTCTTCAACTTGCCTCTACAAAATTATTGTATTTATTCTAAATATTCTTGTTTTTCTATTTTTGTATAATTCGCTTCGCAAAAACTAACTACATGATGTGAACTCTCTAACTCCTTACTATCAAATCTCTCTTCCAATATTAACCATCCCAGCTTATAGATTGTTGTGATTTATGAAACGTAACAATCTAATTCATTAAAATGTATCACTCTCTTTCTTTGTCATTTCTACCTGTAATTACATAATCAATGCTTAACATGTGCAATTTGTCAACATAAATTAGATTTTTCAATTTCTTTTTTTGCATCATTCCTATTCCAAAAACCTACATGCTCTTTTTCCCACATTTAATTAAATTTGAGGAATTTTTCAGGATAGACAAAATCACCACTACTTCCCAATATTCATTGTGGTGCAAGAGCACCTAGTTTTGAGTACAACTTCTTCATTTTGATGTGGTTCATAGTTTGGTTTGAGATGATAAATAAGATTCTTCTCTTAGGTACTCATATGTTTTTGAAATTTTTTTGTAGGTTGAATGTCCTTAGGACAATGCATTTGCTCAATTTTGGCTTGTAAGCCCTTGTAAGCCTAAAATGGCATAATCTTGCATTTTGATGTAAAATGCCTTGAATATCCTTGTTTGGAATTGGGACATGTTAATACAATGGTATTTAGTCATCCTAGATGGTTTGGAGGACAAAAAAATGCACGTAAGGCAAAAATGCACTTTTTGGCAAAAGTTGTCAAAGTTGCTTGACAACTTTTTGCATTTTTGTGCAAAGGCTTGGTTAGGAAATTGATGGAGAGTTAGTTAGGAAAAAAATGGAATATAAATGCCCTGAGAATGAATGTATTGAGGTTTTTGAATTCCTAGAGTACATTGGAATACAAATTGGAGTCCATTTTTTAGTTTTACCTTGTGTTTTTCAAAGAATTAGAGCAGCAGTTCGTACTTAATGGATTGATTGCATTTTTGTTATTTTCTTATTGTTTTGTACATGCTCTTATAGTGCTTAGGAATAATTTTGATTAGTTTTTGTGCAGGTTTAAATTGAGTTGTTAATTTTGTAAGCTCTTAGCCTTAGTAGGGGTTTGAGAGGCCCAAACACAGTTCCAACTTGAAGTCCTTTGTGTTATTCTCAATAACCCTTGGGACTAGAGCCATGGAACCTTTATATAGTGTTCATATTATTTATTTTCCTTTTGAGTTCATTTAAAGGACAATGAACATCATTTCCTTGGTGAGCTCAGTCATAGCTCGATAAGGAAATGAATGAAATTATGCAAGTGCTTGCAAGGATGAGCGGGGTTGGAAGTGCAAAGTAATTGGAATCAGAAAGTGGGGTGTGGCAGAGCATATGTGTGAGTTTGGATGTGTGTCAGATCAAGGAAGACACCAAACCCTTTGAAAAAGACCAAAACAAGCCTAAAACCACCTGAAACAAGTATTTATCGGGTTCCATACTTGTAAGGTCATACTGACATTTCTATGTCATAAAATGTAAAGTACTCCCAAAAGGGTATCCTAATCATCAAAGATTTTGTGTGGCTCTTTGGGGAAATTATGATAAAATCCACAAAAACCGGTTAGGTAGGGCTAATTAGAGCTCTAGGGCTACTAGGGCTAGAAAATAAGGAAAGAAAGGAGTGATGGGGAAATGAATCAACCCCATACTCAAAACTAGTTGATTACCCTTGGAAAATATCATAAAGACACACTAAAACCTCTATAAGAATTTGTTAGGAGTTTAAGGGTGTGCGGTTAGATTTACCATTGTGAATCCCAACCATTACTGAGCAACTAGTGAGCACATCTTGATTGGGAGCACTCCTAGAGAGTTGAGATGTCTAAATTGACTAGTAGACCAGATGAACAATGAAGAGAGCCCACTAGAAGGAGTGCCACTTTTTTATGGAAAAAAGGATCCTAAGGTAGCCCTAGAAAGGATAGAGGGATTGGAGAATCACTTTGAATGTGATGGAATCAGTGAGGCAAAAAAGGTGAAGGTGGCCAAGTCTAGATTGAGAGGGGTGGCATTGACTTGGTGGAAATTTATTTAAGAAGAGAGGCAAAAAGAGGGCAAGAACCCTATAGCTACTTGGAAGGGCATGTTAGCCAAGGTGAAAGAGGCATACATCCCTGAAAATTATGAGATCCAGTTGCATAAGAGGAGACAAAATTTGAGACAAAGAGACTTGGATGTGAGTAGCTATACAAAGGAATTTCAGAACTTGTGTCTGAGATCCAAGGCAGTGGAGGATGAGAGCATCAAGGTAGCCAGATACTTGAATGGCTTGAGATGGAATATTCAAGAGGAATTAACCTTGTTATTCCCCAACACCATGTATAAGTGCTATCAGTTGGCACTAAAAGTGGAGGAAAAGAGGAAGAAGAAACAAGAACAAAATAATAGAGGCAAAGGTAGGGCAAGAGATGGCAGAGGCTAGAGAGGTAGTTTTGGTCAAATAAGTGTAGACCAAAGATCCCAAGGGGAACCCAAATTGGTTGAGAAAAGTGGGGATTCCAATAGCAAACGCAACTATAGAAGAAGGGGATCTAGCAACTCTAGTAGAGGAAGATCTAGTGGATTAGGAAGAGGGTCCTATTTTTCCACCATCAAGTGCTACAATTTCCATCAACTTGGACACTCGGCCTATAGATGCCCTAAGAAGTCTTCTTCATCCCAAGGAGTTGAGAGGAGAGTAAATTATGCTCAAGAGGATGCAGCAAACATTAAAGCATCAGAAGTAAGTTTGGATTCAGAGGTTGGAGAGAACCTCATGATAATCAGAGTCTTTATTAAAGAATCGGTTAAGGAGGAACCTAGCCAAAGGAGATCCTTGTTCAAAATAAAATGTAAGATCATGGGAAAGGTATGTAGAGTGGTGGTGGATTTAGGATCCATAGATAACATAGTGTCAGAGGAAGCAGTGAGTAAGCTCAATTTGCCAAGAATACCACATAGTGATCCTTATACAGTTACATGGCTCAAAAAGGGGCATCATGTTCTTGTAAATGAACAAACTTGGGTGGAGTTCACTATAGGAGGCTACAAAGATAAAATATTGTGTGATATCTTTCCCATGGTTGCTTTCCACCTACTCCTAGGTAGGCCACAACAGTTTGATAGAAAGGCAATACACCATGGAGAGAAGAAAGCTTATACCTTCCAAAAGGATGGAACCAATTACAAAATCTAGTTCATAGGAGACCAAGTAGAGGGAAGATCCAAAGGTCCTAATGTGTTGTTTTTTGGTGAGAAAGAGTTCATTAACACACTCAAGGAGGGAGAAGGAGTGGGGTTTGCCATTGTTGTAAAGCCAAAAGAGGACAACAAGGAGAAGAAGATGAGCATTCCTAAAGAAGTGCAGCAGGTCCTAAATTAGTTTGAGGACATCATTAGTGATGGTACACTAGCTGCATTGCCACCTCAACATGCCATAAGTCATCAAATTGACTTTATACTCGGAGCTTTTGTGCCCAATAAGGCAGCTTATAAAATGACACCGGATCAGAACAAGGAGATAGCCAAGAAAATACAAGAACTCCTAGACAATGGACTATTCAGGAAGAGCATCAACCCATGTGTAGTACCCACCATTTTGGCTCCAAAGAAGGGAGGTACTTGGAGACTTTGAACTGACTATAGAGCCATAAACTGAATTATTGTCAGATATTGATTTCCCATCCCAATAATTGAAGACTTGATGGATTGTTTCGAAGGTGCTGAATACTTCACCAAGATAGATCTCAAGAGTGGTTACCACAAAATCAAAATAAAGGAGGTCGATGCATGGAAGACATCCTTCAAGACTACAGAAGAACTCTATGAATGGCTTGTTATGCCATTTGGACTCACAAATAACCTTAGCACATTCATGAGACTCATGAATGAAGTACTCAAGGACTACATTGGTAAATTTGTTGTTGTTTACTTAGATGATATATTAATTTTTATCAAATTTAAAGATGAGCATCTTAAGCATATAGAAATTGTCTTGAGTAAACTTTCTGATGAGCAATTAACCATAAATTTGGAGAAATGTGAGTTTATGAAATGGGAGTTGGTGTATCTTGGGTTTGTAGTCTCAAGAGGTGATTTGAAGATGGATACCTCTAAGGTGGAATCCATAATCAGATGGCCCACACCTAGGACAACAAGTGAAGTGAGAAGTTTCCATGACTTGTCTCAGTCTTATAGGAAGTTCATCAGAGGGTTCAGTGAAATATGTCCAGTTTGTATGGACAAAGGAGGCACAAAGTTGTTTTGATCTCTTGAATACAAAGGTGGCTACTCAACCAGTACTTATCCTACCAAGATTTGAAAAGCTCTTCACCATTGAATGTGATGCAAGCAACAGAGCAGTTGGAGCAGTTTTGAGTCAAGACAATAGACCGGTTGCCTTCTTCAATGAGAAACTCAATGATGCAAAGAAAAGGTATTCCTCCTATGATTTGGAATTGTATGCACTTGTCCAATCTCTTAGGAAATGGAGGCAATATTCTTTTCCTAAGGAATTTGTGGTTTACACTAATAATCAAGCTCTTCGCTTTCTTAATTTTCAAGAAAAGTAAAACCATAGGCATATTAAATGGATAGAGTATTTGCAGTCATATACCTTTACCATTAAACACAAGAAAGGACAATATAATAAGTTAGATGATGCATTGAGTAGGAGGTTACTAACAGTGCAAGAAGTATAGCTTCAAAGCATTGGAGTGGATAGTTTCAAGTAATTGTATGAAGAAGATGAAGACTTTGTTGTTGCCTACAAGGTTTGCTAAGGGTTTTTAAACCATTTTCAAAGTGAATATGCAAATTACACCTTGCAAGATGGCCTTTTGTTCAAAGGAGGACAACAATGTGTTCCTAAAGGGTCTATGAGAGAAAACTTGATGCAAGAGAAGCATAATGGATGCTTGAGTGGGCATTTTAGTTTGAACAAGACTTTGGAACTTCTCCAACGGTTCTACTTTTGGCATAAAATGCAAAGAGATATCAGAAGATATGTGGAGAAATGTGTGGTTTTCCAAAGAGCTAAGGGTGCATCTTCCAATGCTGGTCTTTATCATCCTTTACCTATCCCCAATCATCCATGGGAGTGTGTAAGTATGGACTTTGTTGTTGGTTTTCCTAAAAGCAAATCAGGTTTTGATAGCATCTATGTTGTGGTCGATAGGTTTAGTAAGATGGCTCATTTTATTCCATGAAAGGTCACTCATGACGCTAGCCACATTTCTCACTTGTTTTTCAAAGAGGTTATTAGAATTCATGGTTTACCTATCAAAATTGTGTCAAATAGGGATGCAAAGTTTATTGGTCATTTTTGGAAGACTTTGTGACAAAGATTAGGTATTTATTTGTCTTGCAGTTCAACCTATCATCCCCAAATGGATGGCCAAACTGAGGTGGTCAATAGAAAACTTGGAAATATACTTAGATGCCTAACAAAAGAGTATGTTTAAGCTTGGGATCAGATCATATATCAAGCTGAGTTTACCTACAATGATAGTGTGATAGTTCCACCGGTAAAAGTCCTTTTGAGGTGGTGTATGGCATTCATCCTAGAGGATATTTGGAGCTCAGAGATGTGGGAAAGATGGGATAGTAGAGTGGACATGCCTCAGACATGGCTCAATCAATGCAAGAGGTTCATGAGTAGGTTATGACAGCCCTATTGGACACTACTCAAAGGATCAAGGATAAAGAGGATGAGAAAAGAATAGATATCCAATTTGTTGGTGGTGACATGGTGATGGTACATTTGAAAAAGGAAAGACTTTAGAAAGGTGTCCCTAGCAATCTTTAGATGAGCAGGATAGGTCCTTGCAAAGTTTTGGCCAAGTATGGCAATAATGCATACAAGGTAGACTTACCGGGTGATATGGC
The DNA here is from genome assembly GCF_030272615.1 of Cryptomeria japonica. Classification (NCBI taxonomy): domain Eukaryota; kingdom Viridiplantae; phylum Streptophyta; class Pinopsida; order Cupressales; family Cupressaceae; genus Cryptomeria; species Cryptomeria japonica. The sequence continues at coordinate 891,782,038 of NC_081407.1, read as the reverse complement.
TTTGTCACCCATTTTCAATGTGGAAGATTTGGTGCAATATAAGGGCACACTGCTAAAATAAGATAGCAGAGTTTCAGAGGTCTCTCAAGCACTTCCAGACCTGCCCTTACTAGCTGCACCTATTACCCAAGCCAAGAAGGTGTTAGATTCTAGAGTTTTGAAGAAAACAAGGCATACCGCCTACATGGAGCACTTGGTCAAGTGGCAGCACCTTCCAGCCTTCCAGCATCGGACGCTACTTGGATACCTGAGGCGGACTTCTCTAAGCATGGAGTTCCACTTTCTTTGCTGCCTCAAGGAGTCACTTGACTTATTTTCATTGGGGGAGTATGGTGCAGGAGCACCTAGTTTTGAGTACAACTTCTTCAATTTGGTGTGTTTTTTCATAGTTTCATTTGAGATGGTGAATAATATTCTTCTCTTAGGTCCTCATATGTTTTTGAAATTTTTTGGTAGGTTGAATGTCTTGAGGAAAATGCATTTGCTTAATTTTGGCTTGTAAGCCTAAAATGGCATAATCTTGCATTTTGATGTAAAATACCTTGAATAGACTTGTTTGGAATTGGTAAATGTTAATGTAATGGTCTTTAGTCATCCTAAATGGTTTGTAGGAGAAAAGAAAGCATATAAGGCGAAAATGCACTTTTTGGCAAAAGTTGTCAAAGTTGCTTGACAACTTTTTGCAACGTTGAGGAACTTTTTGCATTTTTGAGAAAAGGGTTGGTTAGGAAACCGATGGAGAGTTAGTTAGGCCAAAAGGGTATGTGCAGGATCATGGTGTGCCAAAACAGGCCCTTAAGTGGCAATGAAATTTCAGAAAAATCAGAGTTATGCAACTTGACATGAAAATTTGAATAAGTTGTGAACATTATTTTTAAAATATGTAAGAAGAGAATATATTGAAAATTGAATGTAGTTTCTAAGATACTAGTTGTTTTTTGGAAAAAAAAATCCTATTTGATGAAAATTTCAAATTTCAATGCAGTGGTACTAAAATTTCAGGAAAAAAATAAGAAGTAGACGTATGTCTGACCAACCTAATGACAATCTCTTAATATTTTTTTATAATATTTATAATATAAGTATTAGACTCATGTCCAGATGTGACACATATTTTTTTTTAATTTTTTATGAATTAAATAATTATTTATGATTTTTTTACTACAGCTTTTCAGAAATTCAGAAACTCCTACATCTGACCACCTTAACTTGGTCACAACCTTATGAAATTTTTTTTTAAAAAAAATTTCCCTATAGTAGACGAAGCATAGGATGTGACGCATGTTTCGGTTTCAAAAAATGTTATACCGTTTGAAAGTTATGAGTGTTTTTCAATCAGTATATCAATCAGGACTATTGTCAGAATTCAATTAGAAAATAAATAATAATTATTTACTAAAGTCAAAATAAGACAAGCCTTATATTGTTGGAAATCTAGGAACGTCCTTAAAAAACCCTTTTCATTTTATCAACTTTGGCTACAAAAAAAGTCGTCACCCACCAGTGTAAAGTCTGGAAAATCAAGGAATACTGAAAAACACGTTTTTTTAGTTGCCTTTCCAGGCTTGTCACTTCCAAGCCTAATACCAAAGCATTCTCGAGCTGAAATTTGAAATTTGAAAATTTGAGTACAAAAATCGGATATCGGATAAAATCAGATATTGGATTTTATCCGATATCCGATTTTTGTACAAAAATTTGCGGTCCCCAAAGAATTTCCCTTTGCCGCCATTTATGAAGTAAACTGCCACATGGCAGAAATCCGATATCCGATTAAATCGGATATCAAATTTTATTGGTCATATTTTAGAGAGAGAGAGAGAAGGACAAAGAGAGAGAGGAGGAGGGGAGAGAGAGAGAGAGAGAGAGAGAGAGAGAGAGAGAGAGAGAGAGAGAGAGAGAGAGAGAGAGAGAGAGAGGAGGAGAGGGGGAGAGAGAGAGAGAGAGAGAGAGAGAGAGAGAGAGAGAGGGAGGGAGAGAGGTAGAGGGAGGAGAGGGAGAGAGAGAGAGAGAGGAGGAGATGGAGGGAGGGAGGGAGGGAGAGAGAGAGAGAGAGAGAGAGAGAGAGGAGGAGGAGAGGGAGAGAGGGAGAGAGAGAGAGAGAAGGAAGGAGAGGGAGAGAGAGAGAGAGAGAGAGAGAGAGAGAGGAGAGGGAGGGAGAGAGAGAGAGGGAGGGAGAGAGAGAGAGAGAGAGAGAGAGAAGGAAGGAGAGGGAGAGAGAGAGAGAGAGAGAGAGAGACCATAGGACCCCTTAGGATATAATATGACCCCTTAGGACACAATATCACCCAAAGTGACCCAATATGGTGTCATTAGGGGTCATATGGTGTCCTAAGAGGTCATAAGGGTTCATGGCACACCATATGACCCCTATGGACAGCATATGACCCCTAACGACACCATCGGACCCCTTAAGACACCAAATCATGTCATTAGAGGTCATATTGTGTCCTACGACCCCGTAAGACACAATATGACCCCTAATATTATGATTTGGTGTCTTAAGGGGTCGATTGGTGTCGTTAGGCGTCATATGGTGTCTTGTGACACCATAAAAACCTTAAGACACCAAAATGTGTCGTTAGGGGTCATATTGTGTCCTATGACCCCATAAGACATAATATGACCCCTAACAACATGATTTCGTCTCTTAAGGGGTCCTATGGTGTCATATGGTGTCCCATGAACCCATATGACCTCTTAGGAAACCATATGACCCCTAGTGACACCATATTGGGTCGCTTTGGGTCATATTGTGTCATTAGGGGTCATATTATGTCTTAAGGGGTCCTATGGTGTCCCAAGACACCATATGACACCTAACGACAACAAATCATGTCGTTAGGGGTCATATTGTGTCCTACAACCCCGTAAGACACAATATGACCCCTAATGACATGATTTGGTGTCTTAATGGGTCCTGTGGTGTCATTAGGGGTCATAAGGTATCTTGTGACACCATAGGACCCCTTAATACACCAAATCATGTCGTTAGGGGTCATATTTACACCAAAGGACTCCTTAAGACACAATATGACCCCTTAGGACACAATAATATGGTGTCATTAGGGGTCATATGGTGTCCTAAGAGATCATAAGGGTTCATGGGACACCATATCACCCCTAACGACACCATAGGACACCTTAAGACACCAAATCATGTCATCAGGGGTCATATTGTGTCCTACAACCTCGTAAGACACAATATGACCCCTATTGACATGATTTGTTGTCTTAAGGGGTCCTATGGTGTCATAATGTGTCCCATGAACCCTTATGACCTCTTAGGACACCATATGACCCCTAGTGACACCATATTGGGTTGCTTTGGGTCATATTGTATCCTAAGGGGCCATATTGTGTCTTAAGGGGTCCTATGGTGTCCCAAGACACCATATGACCCCTATGGACACCATATGACCCCTAGCGACACAAAATCATGTCGTTAGGGGTCATATTGTGTCCTACGACCCCGTAAGACACAATATGACCCCTAATGACATGATTTGGTGTGTTAAGGGGTCCTATGGTGTCGTTAGGGGTCATATGGTGTCTTGTGACACCATAGGACCCCTTAAGACACCAAATCATGTTGTTAGGGGTCATATTTACACCATACGACCCCTAAAGACACAATATGACCCCTTAGGACAAAACAATATGGTGTCATTAGGGGTCATATGGTGTCCTAAGAGGTCATAAGGGTTCATGGCACACCATATGACCCCTAAGGACACCATATGACCCCTAACGACACCATAGGACCCCTTAAGACACCAAATGATGTCATTAGGTGTCATATTGTGTCCTACGACCCCATAAGACACAATATGACCCCTAATGAGATGATTTTGTGTCTTAAGGGGTCCTATGGTGTCATATGGTGCCCCATGAACCCTTATGACCTCTTAGGACACCATATGACCCCTAGTGACACCATATTGGGTCACTTTGGGTCAGATTGTGTCCTAAGGGGTCATATTGTCTCTTAAGGGGTCCTATTGTGACCCCTATGGACACCATATGACCTCTATGGACACCATATGACCCCTAACAACACCAAATCATGTTGTTAGGGGTCATATTGTATCCTACAACCTTGTAAGATAGAATATGACCCCTAATGACATGATTTGGTGTCTTAAGGGGTCCTATGGTGTTGTTAGGGATCATATGGTGTCTTGTGACACCATAGGACCCCTTAGGACACCAAATCATGTCGTTAGGGGTCATATTTACACCATAGGATCCCTTAAGACACAATATGACCCCTTAGGACAAAACAATATGGTCTCATTAGGGGTCATATGGTGTCCTAAGAGGTCATAAGTGTTAATGGGACACCATATGACCCCTATGGACACCATATGACCCCTAACGACACCATAGGACCCCCTAAGACACCCAATCATGTCATTAGGGGTCATATTGTGTCCTACGACCCCATAAGACACAATATGACCCCTAATGACATGATTTGGTGTCTTAAGGGGTCCCATGGTGTCATATTGTGTCCCATGAACCCTTATGACTTCTTAGGACACCATATGACCCCTAGTGACACCATATTGGGTCGCTTTGGGTCATATTGTGTCATTAGGGGTCATATTATGTCTTAAGAGGTTCTATGGTGTCCCAAGACACCATATGACCCCTATGGACACCATATGACCCCTAACGACACCAAATCATGTCGTTAGGGGTCATATTGTGTCCTACGACCCTGTAAGACATAATATGACCCCTAATGACATGATTTGGTGTCTTAAGGGGTCCTATGGTCTCCTTAGAGGTCATATGGTGTCTTGTGACACCATAGGACCCCTTAAGACACCAAATCATGTCATTAGGGGTCATATTTACACTATAGGACCCGTTCAGACACAATATGACCCCTTAAGACACAACAATATGGTGTCATTAGGGGTCATATGGTGTCCTAAGAGGTCATAAGGGTTCATTGGACACCATATGACTCCTATGGACACCATATGACCCCTAACGACACCATAGGACCCCTTAAGAAACCAAATCATGTTGTTAGGGGTCATATTCTATCCTACGACCCAGTAAGACACAATATGACCCCTAATGACATGATTTGGTGTCTTAAGGGGTCCTATGGTGTCATATGGTGTCCTATGAACCCTTATGACTTCTTTGGACACCATATGACCATTAGTGACACCATATTGGCTCGCTTTGGGTCATATTTTTTCCTAAGGGGTCATATTGTGTCTTAAGGGGTCCTATGGTGTCCCAAGACACCATATGACCCCTAACGACACCAAATCATGTCGTTAGGGGTCATATTGTGTCCTACGGTCCCGTAAGACACAATATGACCCCTAATTACATGATTTGGTGTGTTAAGGGTTCCTATGGTGTCGCTAGGGGTCATATGGTGTCTTGTGACACCATAGGACCCCTTAAGACATGAAATCATGTCGTTAGGGGTCATATTTATACCATACGACCCCTTAAGACACAATATGACCCCTTAGGACACAACAATATGGTGTCATTAGGGGTCATATGGTGTCCTAAGAGGTCATAAGGGTTCATGGCACACCATATGACCCTTACAGACACCATATGACCCCTAATGACACCATAGGACCCCTTAAGACACCAAATCATGTCATTAGGGGTCATATTGTGTCCTACGACCCCATAAGACACAATATGACCCCTAATGACATGATTTGGTGTCTTAAGGGGTCCTATTGTGTCATATGGTGTCCCATGAACACTTATGACCTCTTAGGACACCATGTGACCCCTAGTGACACCATATTGGGTCACTTTGGGTCATATTGTGTCCTAAGGGGTCATATTGTGTCTTAAGGGCTCCTATGGTGTCCCAAGACATCATATGACCCCTATCGACACCATATGACACCTAACGACACCAAATCATGTTATTAGGGGTCATATTGTGTCCTACGACCCCGTAAGACCCAATATGACCCCTAATGACATGATTTGGTGTGTTAAGGGGTCCTATGGTGTCGTTACAGGTCATATGGTGTCTTGTGACACTATAGGACCCCTTAAGACATCAAATCATGTCGTTAGGGGTCATATTTACACCATAGGACCCCTTAATCCACAATATGACCCCTTAGGACACATCAACATGGTGTCATTAGGGGTCATATGGTGTCCTAAAAGGTCATAATGGTTCATGGGACACCATATGATCCCTATGAACACCATATGACCTCTAATGACACCATACGACCCCTTAAGACACCAAATCATGTCGTTAGGGGTCATATTGTGTCCTACGACCCTGTAAGACATAATATGACCCCTAATGGCATGATTTGGTGTCTTAAGGGGTCCTATGGTGTCATATGGTGTCCCATGAACCCTTATGACCTCTTAGGACACCATATGATCCCTAGTGACACCATATTGGGTTGCTTTGGGTCATATTGTGTCCTAAGGGGTCATATTGTGTCTTAACGGGTCCTATGGTGTCCCAAGACACCATATGACCCCTATGGACACCATATGACCCCTAATGACACCAAATCATGTCGTTAGGTGTCATATTGTGTCCTACACCCACGTAAGACACAATATGACCCCTAATGACATGATTTGGTATCTTAAGGGGTCCTATGGCGTCTTTAGGGATCATATGGTGTCTTGTGGCACCATAGGACCCCTTAAGACACCAAATCATGTCGTTAGGGGTCATATTTACACGATAGGACCCCTTAAGACAAAATATGACCCCTTAGGACACAACAATATGGTGTCATTAGGGGTCATATGGTGTCCTAAGAGGTCATAAGGGTTCATGCGACACCATATGACCCCTATGGACACCATATGACCCCTAACGACACCATAGGACCCCTTAAGACACCAAATCATGTCATTAAGGGTCATATTGTATCCTACGACCCCGTAAGACACAATATGACCCCTAATATTATGATTTGGTGTCTTAAGGGGTCCTATGGTGTCATATGGTGTCCCATGAACCCTTATGACCTCTTAGGACACCATATAACCCCTAGTGACACCATATTGGGTCGCATTGGGTCATATTGTGTCATTAGGGGTCATATTGTGTCTTAAGGGGTCCTATGGTGTCCCAAGACACCATATGACCCCTAACGATACCAAATCATGTCGTTAGGGGTCATATTGTGTCCTATGACCCCGTAAGACACAATATGACCCCTAATGACATGATTTGGTGTCTTAAGGGGTCCTATGGTGTCGTTAGGGGTCATATGGTGTCTTGTGACACCATAGGACCCCTTAAGACATGAAATCATGTCTTTAGGGGTCATATTTACACCATAGGACCCCTTAAGACATAATATGACCCCTTAGGACACAACAATATGGTGTCATTAGGGGTCATATGGTGTCCTAAGAGGTCATAAGGGTTCATGGGACACCATATGACCCCTATGGACATCATATGACCCCTAACGACACCATAGGACCCCTTAAGAAACTAAATCATGTCGTTAGGGGTCATATTGTGTCCTACGACCCCATAAGACACAATATGACCCCTAATGACATGATTTGGTGTCTTAAGGGGTCCTATGGTGTCATATGGTGTCCCATGAACCCTTATGACCTCTTAGGACACCATATGACCCCTAGTGACACCATATTGGGTCGCTTTGGGTCATATTGTGTCCTAAGGGGTCATATTGTGTCTTAAGGAGTCCTATGGTGTCCCAAGACACCATATGACCCCTATGGACACCATATGACCCCTATCTCCCTCTCTCTCTCTTTCTCTCTCTCTCTCTCTCGCCCTCTCTCTCTCTCTCCCTCTCCTCCTCTCTCTCTCTCCCCCTCTCCTCCTCTCTCTCTCTCTCTCTCCCTCTGTCCCTCTCCTTCTATCCCTCTCTCTCTCTAAAATATGACCAATAAAGTCCGATATCCGACTTAATTGGATATCAGATTTCTGCCATGTGGCAGTTTTGTTCATAAATGGCGGCAACAGTTCATAAATGGCGGCAACAGCTCATAAATGGCAGCAATGGGAATTTTTTGGGGGGACCACATATTTTTGTACAAAAATCAGATATCAGATAAAATCGGATATCCGATTTTATCTGATATCCAATTTTAGTACTATAAACAAAAAAAAAATGGGTTTGTGGGCCATTCTATAGATTCCAAGGGCCAACAGTCTGGGTCCTATGTTTTTTGTCGAGGATCACGGGGTTTTAGACAGCTAGAGACAAATTTGTGCTTTTAGGAAATTCTTAAAGTGAAAACTTAAATTGTCAATCATAAGGAGCATATGTGTGGAGGGAAATGGGGAGTAGTAGTCGTCGGAAGTCTAAACACAAAAGAAAACTTTCAAATGACCAAGTTGAAGTGTATAGAGAAAGAGATAGAGAATGTCATAGGAGGAGAAGACAAGGTATGTTAAATATTGCTAATGTTACTTCAACTGAAGAGGAAATTGAAATTGAAAATGTGCCACAAGTTATTGAAAATGAAAATGTAAATTTTGAAATTGAAAATATTGAAAATTTTGAAAATGTTGAAAGTGATAATGAAAATGCTCAAAATGTGGAAAATTTTGACATAGGAGGTGAAAATGTGGAAAACTTTAACATTGAAGGTGGAATTGCCTCACCAAGTGAACCATATGTAACACCTAATTACTTTAGAAATGAAGACCCTCTCATGGATGAAAGACAAATTCCAAATCCAAGACCTTCAAGAACCCCAAAATGGTTATTTGAAATCGATGAGAACACTATTGCGAATCTTGAAGGCAAGAGGTCAATAAGAACCATTCTGTTGTGGGCTACAGAACTTTTCAACCAAAATTTTAGCAATAAGACATTGACCGAGCAATGCCAACTCTTTGTTCAATTGCTAAAGATGATAAAGATGAGACCGTTGCTAAAGAAATCGAAGATTCATATGAACAAGAAGACGGAGAGAAATTCTATTATTGCAAAAAATCTATTTGACGCTCTCAATTCTATTGGAAAGAATACCAAAGAAAGAGATAAGAGAGCCGCTTGAAGAGTGATTACAACCTCCTAAGTAAGCCATCAATTGAGGAAGGCTCATCAAATGAGACAAACTTGTGTTGATTTTAACATAAATCGTAAAACATTGGATAGAGCACTTGCATGAAGACAAAGACTTGACAATCCACTTCAACAAGATACATGGGCATTTGGTGGGAGGCTTCCACGTGTTGATAGAAAGTTGACTGACAATGTGAAGGAAGAGATTCAACAATTTTGGCACTCTAATTCTATAGTGTCACCCAATGCAAAGGACATTTTGAAATTAAGAATCAGCAACCGAGACCGCACACCGCATCCCAAACATTTCTTGGAATCAAGCCAAAAAATGTTGTACAAAAAATTTTGTGAATTACATCCAACTTTGCAAATATCACAAAGGGCCTCTGAATCTTTGAAACCATTTTATTGTGTTCCTCTTAAGATTCGCAATACAGGTTGTTGCAAGTACCATGTGGAGTTTTCAATGTACCATGAACTTTTATGTCATATTCGTTCTATGATGCATACTAATGAGATGTTGCAGGAGTGTGGTGCAATGCTATTTCTGAGATCATCAAGAGACTTGCAAGATCTATTTTTATGCCCTAGAGATGATGGCTGCTATTTCTATAGAAATGATTGTTTGAATGAGAAGTGCTCAGAATGCGGTGGGTTGTCAAAGTTTGTTTCATGTTTTCATGAGGGCAGCGAACGCGAGTTTGTAAATAATTATGTTGAGGAAAAAAGATACGAGACAGTGAAATATACTTTTAAGAGTGGAGGTGAAGGTTCTAGATGCGAATTAGTCTCAAGAGAAGTGAGTATTGCTGATTTTATTTTGGATTTTAAGGAAAATCTTTTCCACAAGTATGCAAGGCACATCCATAGGTCTCAGTGGCTGGATCAACAGCTCAGGATGTGTAAGAACTCTTTCCCGATTGGCACTATTATATTGGTGGTTGATTTTGCAGAGAACTATACATTGCAACCATAGAATGAGGTACAGTCTCAGTACTACAATTCAATCTAGATTGTTATTTTTGTTCACATTACATATAGACATGCTCTTGATAGTACAGAAGAGGATAGGAAGATAATCAGGGAGTATCATTTTTATATGAGTGATGATAGATCACACTCCTCCGAGTATGTGCAACATTCTTTCAAGAATTTTTTTGAGTTCTTGCATGAGAAAGATATTGCAATTGACCGACATATAATATGGTCAGATAACTGTACGGGTCAATTCAAGAATGCCCGTATGTTTTATTGGTTGAGTAGAATGCATGTGGAGAGGCATATACCTCATATTTGGTGTTTTTTGAGGCAGGGCATGGGAAGGGAGAGCATGATGGAGCAGGTGCATGTTTGAAGAGAGCTCTAGTTAAGGAGCAATTAAGGATTTCAGGTGCAAATTTCTCTGATGCATGTTCTATTGTTAATGTTGACCCTTCAACATCAACACCTACTAGTCAAGGTGGTCATCGAACTTTCACTCAAGTAACCTTGTCTATTTTTATTCATTAATGGTTTATAAAATAAAGTTAGTTAGATTTTTGCAATTGAATAACATTGTTTCATTTTCAGACACTGACATCAGATGCACCTAATATTCTCTCCACAATGGAGCATGGTGTTCTCTAGCAGTAGCATCTTTGATGCTTTTGACAGTAGTATGAGTCAAATTAGTAAATTTCTAATTTGATGCTTCCCACAGGGCTTTGCAACTTTAGATTGTGAGTGTGCCCCTGTTACAAATGAATTGTACTTTAATCGACATAGATGGTCTATGATGGCTTTTTTGTAAGACTAGATGGTTTTATAACATATATTGTACTTTAATCGACATATAACAATATCCAAGTGGTGGTTGGCATGAGCTTGAATATGGTAAGTTGTATGCATCTTGAAGTTGAATATGATATGTTGTATACATCTTGAAGTTGAAATTTGATTAGACTTTGTCAGCATTTGATGAATCATAAATGTCATTTCATTATTAATCTTGTGAGTGTGAGGTGTAGGAATAAATATCAATTACTTTGAAAGTCATGGATGGTTGTCCTGATAGGATAACCACCACATGGTTGTGCCTTATGAAGAAAAGCTAAACAGATAATAACTAATTGAGAACATCAATTCAAATCCATAATATAGAGGATACTAATAACAGATCTTTGTATATTTATTTTTTCTAATAATGAAATAGGTACAACTATATTGAGATAAAATGAAGCTTTTCTCTCATATGAAGCTTTTCTCTCATGGATGTCACATGCGTAGGGTATGACCCCAAGCATTCGATCGAGTGGGGGGCTAAAACACGAGCATGCGTAGGGTAATAATTCCTAACTAGACATGTCAAAGTCGACGGTTCATCATCGCGATGAGCTGAATGAGAAATCGACCATGCGACAATATTCCATTGAGTGAGACTGACAATTTTTTCACCAACCAAAAAATTACTGCCCTAATAAAACTGTAGGGCAAATTGAAATACCGAGATACGCTTTTATAGGGACCCCTCTCATGGCCTCGTTGGTTCAAACGGATCTTTTGTAGGTGCCATGGATTTCGAGTTAGGGCCCGTCAAAGTTTGACAATTTTGAGCACTTAGGGCGCTCAAGGGACGACGCCGGTAGGGTATGACCTCGAGCGTTCGATTGAGTGGGGGGGGAAAATAGGAGCATGCGTAGGGTAATAATGCCTAACTAGACATGTCAGAGCCAACAGTTTGTCATCGCGACAAGCTGAATGAGAAATCGACCATGTGACAACATTCCATTGAGTGAGAGTGATGATTTTTTCTCCAACCGAAAAATTGCTGCCCTAATAAAACCATAGGGCAACTTGAAATACTGAGATAGGCTTTTGTAGGGACCCCTCTCGTGGCCCCGTAGGTTCAAATGGATCTTTTCCAGGTGCCACAGATTTCGAGTTAGGGCCTGTCAAAGTTTGACAATTTTGAGCACTTACGGCTCTCAAGGGACGATGCCGGTAGGGTATGACCCCAAGCGTTCAATCGAGTGGGGGGGCAAAAAAGGAGCATGCGTAGGGTAATAATGCCTAACTGGACATGTCAAAGATGACAGTTCATCATCATGATGAGTTGAATGAGAAATCGACCATGCGACAACATTCCATTGAGTGAGACTGACGATTTTTTTGCCAACCAAAAAATTGCTGCCCTAATAAAACCGTAGGGAGACTTGAAATACCGAGATAGGCTTTTGTAGGGACCCCTCTCGTGGCCCCATAGGTTCAAATGGATCTTTCGTAGGTGCCACAAATTCTAAGTTAGGGCCTGTCAGAGTTTTACAATTTTGCGAACTTAGGGCGCTCAAGGGACAACGCCGGTAGGGTATGACCCTGAGCGTTCGACCGAGTGGGGGGGCAAAACAGGAGCATGCGTAGAGTAATAATGCCTAACTGGACATGTCAGAGCTGACGGTTCATCATCGCGACAAGCAAATCAAGAAATCAGCCACGCGACAACATTCCATTGAGTGAGACTGATGATTTTTTTGCCAACCGAAAAATTACTACCCTAATAAAACTGTAGGGAAAATTGAAAAACCGAGATAGGCTTTTGTAGGGACCTCTCTCATGGTGGCATAGGTTCAAACAGATCATTCATAGGTGCCATGGATTTCAAGTTAGGGCCCGTCAAAGTTTGACAATTTTGAGCACTTAGGGCGCTCAAGGGACGACGCCGGTACGGTATGACCCCGAGCATTCGATCGAGTGGGGGAGAAAAACAGGAGCATGTGTAGGGTAATAATGCCTTAGTGGACATGTTGGAGCTGATGGTTCATCATCGCGATGAGAAGATCGAGAAATCGGCCACGTGACAACATTCCATTGAGTGAGACTGACGATTTTTTTGCCAACCGAAAAATTGCTGCCCTAATAAAACTGTAGGGCAACATGCAAAACCAAGATAGGCTTTTGTAGGGACCTATCTCATGGCCCCGTAGGTTCAAATAGATCATTTATAGGTACCACAAATTCTGAGTTAGGGCCCATCAAAGTTTGACAATTTTGAGCACTTAGGGTGCTCAAGGGACGACGTCGGTAGGGTATGACCCCGAGCGTTCGATCAAGTGGGGGGGCAAAAAAGGAGCATGCATAGGGTAATAATGCCTAACTGGACATGTTGAAGCTGATGGTTTGTCATCACGATGAGTAGAAAGAGAAATCGACCACACGACAACATTCCATTGAGTGAGACTGACATTTTTTTTGCCAACCGAAAAATTGCTGCCCTAATAAAACCGTAGGGCAACTTGAAATATCAAGATAGGATTTTGTAGGGACCTCTCTCATGGCCCCGTAGATTCAAACAGATCGTTCATAGGTGCCATGGATTCCAAGTTAGGGCCCATCAAAGTTTGATAATTTTGAGCACTTAGGGCGCTCAAGGGATGACGCAAGTAGGGTATGACCCCGAGCATTCGATCGAGTGGGGGGGAAAAATAGGAGCATGTGTAGGGTAATAATGCCTAATTGGACATGTCAGATCCGACGGTTCGTCATCACAATGAGCAGAACGAGAAATCGGCCACAGGACAACATTCCATTGAGTGAGACTGACGATTTTTTCGCTAACCGAAAAATTGCTGCCCTAATAAAACTGTAGGGCAAATTGAAAAATAGAGATAGGCTTTTGTAGGGACCTATCTCATGGCACCGTAGGTTCAAATAGATTATTCACAGGTACCACGCATTCTGAGTTAGGGCCCATTAAAGTTTGACAATTTTGAGCACTTAGGGCACTCAAGGGATGATGTCGGTAGGGTATGACCCCAAGCATTCGATCAAGGGGGGGGGGGCAAAATAGGAGCATGCATAGGGTATTGTTCATTAAATGAATTGTATTGTTCATTCAATGAATTGTATTGTATTGTTGATTAAATGAATTGTATTATTCATTAAATAAATTGTATTGTATTGTTCATTAAATGAATTATATTGTTCATTATAAAAACAACACTTACGATGAAATAAAATGAATTGTATTATTCATTAAATAGCCATTATTAACCATTGTTAATTATTGGAATTAAGATTAAAGATTTCCATGATAACACCACACACAGATGAGCAACAATTTATATGATTGAATATCAACTTTTGTATATATAAAAATGTCGAATGATTACAAATGTATGTCCATACACAAATATGGCATAAACACCAACTGAAACAAAATGTATGTCTAAATACGTGAATGTATGTCCATATAAAAAATATACATGCCAACTAGACATGTAAGCATCCCAAAACTATCTATAACATCCTAAGCTACTGATGGATCATCAAAAGTGATCCTCTTCACCGTACTACTCGGCTCTGAAGGATCCTGCACAAGAAAAACAAACCACGATTAATATTAGTTATATATTATATAATTCACATTCAAAAAGTTAACATAAAATTGAACTATTTAATTGAACTATTCATGTTTACCTCATCTCCACGTTTTCTCTTCAGCTTTGCAGGACTCTTTATGTATGTCTTTGGTAGAGGAGGTATGTTTTGAATATTTTGATACACAACCTACATATGTTCAGAAACATGAGATTAATACAAGTTAGCATATAATTGTCACTAATAATAACAAATTATATCTACTAATCAAATAATAAAATAAACACACATCTACTCGAGGCATCTCTTCTTCTTCTTCTTTAGGTATACTGGGTGTAGTCAACAAGGATGTGAAGCCAAGAGTTATCTGTATATATACACAACAAGTATATGAAACTATCAATCTATGTCTAGACATGTATAATCACTATAAGTTATTTAAACTATTCATTCAATCATATTTGCATTCAATTACCTTTCCCTTGTCTCCAATTGCACTACCAGATCGTAGATCACACTGCATCGCACTCGTGTTGCTTGTCCCCTACAAGAGTAAAATAAGATATACATGCAAGTTACTACATAGTCTAATTAATACAAATATAAATGATGAGCATGTATGTACAATAAAATACAAACAACTAGGTACAATAATATACGTACCATCAAGCTATCAAGGCCAAATGAAATGGTCGACAAGGTGCCCTCCTGAATCTATCTCAACTCATCCTCGGTCATCAACTGTTAAATAGACCATGTCAATAAAAACTAGTACTTAATATTATCTAATTTATAAATATTTAATTAAAATATAACATGAACTATGAAAACACAAATCTTACCAATACATCATCAATGTATGATGACGGTGCCTCCTAGCCTCTAGCATGTGAGGACTCCCCAGGGTATCCTCCAGTCTGTGTAATAACCTCTAGTGCATCATGCATCTCATGCACCTCGTAATCTGCACTGTTCACAGTAGGATCAACGGGTTGTCCAACTGGACCCAAGCATACATGCCCACACATGACACAACTATGGGCATGCATATATGTGGAGTCAAGGATGATGTGTTACCGGCACCGAATGCACCGCTACCATCAAGAGTAGGTTGAGCTACTGACGCAGCCTGAGAAACCAAAAGGCTACTCAAAGAGTGAATAGTCGATATGGTCCATGAAGCCGCCTCACAAATGATATCAGGATGCTGAACTGCAGGTGGGGGATCAATAGGAGGAGGGGGGACATATGGGCCCTAGACTACTCTGACTACCCCAGGTCTATTTTGGGGCATACCTAAACCTACACCCTGGAAAGGTTGGATGTCAAAGTAGTTCACATGTTTGTGTAAAACAAACTCAGCATACAATTTTTTTATGAAATAGAAGGGGATATCAAGATTGTTGTTAGGTGGTTTGTTGAAAACCATCCACCAACGATCCCAAAAGTTTTTCACAATCCCATCATTTGTGCACCATTTGATAGAAAGTTTTGTTTTTTTGGGATCTATGGGCTGACCAGTACAAGGATTGACAAACAATGAGGCGATTTCGGCTTTGGATATCTCAAGATCCTTTATATCCTTAGACGACAAGCCATCTGCATATTTTTCCTTCGTAGAATCTCGCCACAAAAGGGCGGCATCGTGCTCCTCAGTCATGGTTTCCATACTTTTTACGATCGACGTGAGATGATCAAACAATGGGTTTAGACGAGGGATCCTACGATATACTTCTGCAATCCCCCTCAATTCATTCAAATTTTGTGCAATCAAATCTTGAATTGACAGGGGGTTTTGCAAATGAGGGTTTGGTTGTTGCAGTTGTGGTTAGTCAGTGTTTTCATTCTTATCCCCCATTTTTAACCTAATTCAATGTAAACAATTAAATTTAGTTAAGACATTTAAACAATCAGGTATTTGATTTTTTAAAAACCTAGTTTTCATGAAAAAAAAACCTAGTTTTCAATGAAAAATCAAATAAACATTCACAAAAAATACAAAAAATGAATGAAAATGATTCAAAATGATAAAATTCTTACCTCTAAATCTATTTTTTAGCAATTTTTTGTCAAAAAACTAGATATCGGATGGAGCGGATATCGATTTTTGACAAATTCGCGTGACCCGTGAGTTAAAAATGACTCGCGGGACTGTCATTGTCGAAATATAAAAGTCAACACGGATTTTCGCATTTTTAGGCGAGTGAAGAAGGCTATTTTTTCACATTGCCACTTTTTGGCCCCCCTTGATCCTACACTAACCCAAAAATGGCATACAAATTCCCTTATAACGAATGTAATGAGGTTTTTGAACACCTGGAGTAGATTGGAATACAAATTGGAGTTCATTTTTTAGTTTTACCTTGTGTTTATCAAAGAACTAGAGCAATAGTCCATACTTAATAGATTGATTGCATTTCTATTCTTTTCATATTGTTTTTTGAATTCTCTTGTAGTACTTCGAAAGCATTTTGATTTGTTTTTGTGCTGTTTTGAATTGATTTGTTAATTTTGTAAGCTCTTGGCCTAAGTAGGGGTTTGAGAGGCCCAAACATGGTTCCACCTTGAAGTCCTTTGAGTTATTCTCAATAACCCTTGGGACTCAAGCCATGGAACCTTTTTACAGTGTACATATTCTTTATTTTCCTTTGGAGGTCATTGAAAGGCCAATGGACATCATTTCCTAGGCGAGCTTAGTCATAGCCCGATTAGGAAATGAATGAAATTATGTAAGTGCTTGCAGAGCTGAGTAGGGTTGGAAGTGTAGAGTGTTTGGAATGAGAAAGTGGGGTGTGGCAGAGCATATGTGTGATTTTGGAGGTGTGGAAGATCAAGGAAGACACCAAACCCTTAGAAAAAGACAAAAACAAGCCTAAAACCACCTAAAACAAACATTTGTTGGGTTTTGTACTTGTACTGTCATACTAAGATTTATCATGTCATAAATTGGAAACTACTCCCAAAAGGGTATCCTGATCATCAAATATTTTGTGTGGGTCTTTGGGAAAATTGTGAGAAAATCTATAAAAACTAGTTAGGTAGGGCTAATTGGGGCTCTAGGGCTACTAAGCCTAGAAAATAGGGAAAGGGAGGAGTGATGGGGAAATGAATCAAACCCATACTCAAAACCAGTTGATTACCCTTGGAAAACATCATAAACACCTACTACAACCTCTGCAAGAATTTGTTAGGAGTTTGAGGGTGTAATGCCTCGCGAGGAAACCCCGAAGGGATTAAGCTAAAACACAAGAATTGAATGCAAAATTTATTTTTTAAAATTTAAACACAAAAAAATGATACAATGAGATATCATGAGATCAAAAAAACATAGCGGAAGACTCAAATAACACCTAAAGAGTTTCCCAATGTGATTACTTAATTTAACACTTAACTCAACTCACGCTAAATAATCCAATTAAGATGATTAACTTAATGACAAGATAATACTTTGAATAAGGGTAAATTCTTCTGGTATGATAAAAATATAGATAACGTGATAAGGTTCATCCATTGAGGTTAAAAGTATAGATAAAATGATTAAGTTCATTGAATAAAATTTAACCATACATTACACTCAAACTTTTCATTAAAACATAAGTCATGCATCTAATTTCATAACACAGTTAAATTTCATCATAAGCTAATGAATAGTTTCCATGCATACTTAATTGCATTATCAATAACTGAATACATTCTATTATTCAAAACTACATTCTTTCATGATCCAAATTATTGCATTTAATAAGATGACTATATACATGCATTTAAGATTAACTCCATCTAATCCACATTATACATTTTAACATAATGTCATCCATACATGCTAAATTAAAAAGGAAATATAAGAACATAACATCACATAACACCAAAATGATATTGGAGTTCACCCCTAGTGAGCTACATCTCCAAGTCTACTCAACTGCAAGACCCCTCTGATAATAAAAATAATGAAGAATACATAAGGTCACCTCATTTGCAATCCTACCATCAAGGCATACATAAAACCATAATACATACAACCACATCGGTCAAATAAATACATGAATGATCCCAAAATAGGAAAGGATTCAACTGAACATGATAAGAAGCAAATACAAGATCAACTGGTGCATCCACAAAACTAAATCTTTGCAACCCATCATAAGAAAACCATGGTCTAACACAAATATCAGTTTCTCACAAGGGCACAAACAACAGGACGACTCCTCAACATTGCTTCTATCAAAGACAACACAACAACACACTAGCGAACATAATGGACAAGTGTCATCACATAACCTGATACGGTTACCATGGCAGGTCTTCATAGGTTCCGGCCCCATCCACTGGGTTACCCTACCAACCTATTCTAAACCTCTGGCCCATCCAAGCCTCATGTGGACCCACACATCCTTTCGTGAAGACAAGGTTGATGGTTTTCCATTTCAGGTCTTCTCACTACATGTCAAGTATGTACTAGTACTCATCCCATACGTGAGGCATAATTAACTTACTTAGTGATTCATTAACTAACTCTCTAATATGCTATTAGGTTATCACTTATTTAGACACACTTTTGATGCGTTACCCAACAACCAGTTTGGGCGCGGCCCTCAATTGAAAGTCACTTTCCCAAATGACACTCTAGACTATACTCGAATGAACTCCTAAACCAAGGAATACACAAGGTCAAGCAAACGGAGTTCAATACGGTAGGAATACCCACTTGGTCAAACAAGACTTCATACGAGTTGCACTGACTAATGGTACTCTAACTAGAGACCTAACCAGCTATGGTCAACCACAAACCAACATTCGACACCCATATAAAGGACATGACCGGATGCAACACCATCACAAGAAAATAGTCAAAACTTGAGATGAATGACATAAGCAAGTACCCAAATAAACATGCGACAATATCCAACAATCACAATCAAGGACTTGCCTTTTCTTAAGTAAATGCGAATACAAAAAATTAGGCATGCATAGGCATAGATTGGAAAAGATAATCTTCTTTCCTATTGTTTACACACAACATTCGATCCAGTTTTCTAAAGGATCTAAGTTTGATTGTTGTTTGTCTACCTCATCCAGGTACAGGTCGTTGATGGTTTTCTAACTCACTAAATCCATTTGCATCATAACATTATTATAAATACTTCCTGATGAGTTTTCAACCAAAATCACATTACTACAAATATTTTATACGTAGAACACCCAATGATATAAAATCAAATATTCAGTTTAATCAACTAAAATATAATATTTATCATTCAAAATAAAACATCATTCTTATTCTTTTTTGAAATAAATAAACCACTCTCATATCTTTACTATTATGCGTAAACCAAAAACTACTATAACATAAAATAAAGCAAAAAAAAATAAGTAACAATCATACATGATTCACTCCATAACACATATATTTTGGTTACGTAGAAACTCTTGGTTAAAGAGAAAAACTACGATGGGGATGGCACCCACAACTTCACTACTGCAATAATAAAGAGTGCTCGGTTAGAGCTACATATTTAGCTATTTCTGATAGCTTACCCTATTAGGAGTAACAAGATCTGTTAGATCTACCTTGCTAAAGGATTTTACAACACTATATATATGTTGCACCTGGTTAGAGGATTTACAATTTATAGACTTGATTAGAGTCTTTTACCCTGTTAAAGGTTTCTCTTACAACTTCAAAATATTACAATAAGACTTTACAAATATCTGCAACTTTACATCTGAAATGTTGTAGCAGATTCTATGTGCTCAAAATAAGATTACCTTGCCTATAGTATACCTCGGTAACTCATAAAGTAACTCGGTAAACCCTTCTGTTTAATTTGTTCCTCGGCTGTTCTCTGATAACCTTCTCGGTGACCTCTATGTCTCTATAACAGTCATAATACTCTGTGATTTCTCATGTATCACATAAGTCTTGCTTCATACACATATGCACACACATTTCTCACATTCACATATGTTTCTAACCCTAAATTCATGCTATATAAATAGACTTCTTATGTCAATGATCTGATTCATTGCTTTGATCTTACAAACATGATTTCTCGAATAAATAACCATGCAAAATATTTCATTGGTTAGATGACCTCAAAATTATCCAAAATTTGTATGTGCAATTTCCAATGTGATAATGGTTTTGTGTGCCTCGATCTTGTAACACGTTTTCATATGTGTGTCCAGGTTCAATGAATCTGGTAACATGTTTCACTTGGTGTATATCAACTCGATGTATTATCTTTACTACTCGGTAGTCATGAAATAACACTCGGTAGAAAGCTCGGTGTATACTGGGCTTTGTAACTATTTTCCTTCTATAACTGACTAGGTTGTTCATACCGACTAAATATTTCGATAGTGGTAACCGACTAGAGTATATAGAATGACTTTGTATATAAAACTAATGGCAATTTGATAAGTAGTAACACCCACAACCATGGCTGTGTAGAGACCATGCCATGGTCTCCACGCCGTGGCTCTCCCCATGGCTTGAGGTAGACACGGCTCTCCCCAGACATGGGTCGAGGCCATGGCTCTCCCCCCCAAGCCCCCAATAACGTTGTTTTAATATATATATATATATATATATATATATATATATATATATATATATATATTATTTAATTTATTAAAATTAATAAATAGAACACCTGTCTCTGGGCATTCTCAAACCCAAAAATTTATATTCTTCTTTTTTTTTAATCTATTAAAACAAAAACTTCAAATCTGCAGTCTCTTAAGACAATATTTTGAGAATCAGTTTCCAGAATATGAATTGTCAATTTATAAACCCAAAAGTATTTCTATATATAATAAAAAAAAAATTAAAGCCAATGCATTTTCAAAACCATATAACCTATAAAATGGCAGGGAGGATGAAAAATAATCAATCTATTGGAAATAAGAAATCCTAGCAAGCTAAAATTGGGGAGAAATTAACCAGCATATGCTCAAATTTGAATCTTTTTTTTTGACAAAATTAAACTGTGAACAGCCAACCCCCAGTTTTTTTATTTTAAAACAACCTGAGCAACCAAAATCTAAACATGAGGTTGGAAAAGAAGACAAGGAGGGTTTGGATTGGAGATATAATTACAACTCTTTCATTTTCCCCAAAGAGATGATATTTTTAATCTTCACAAACAGATTTCTACAAAATCCAAAACAATTTCTTTTAAACAAAGAAGCCAACAAAATAAACCAAAGATCTACCTGATTCAGTAATCCTGGAAGAGATTTTGATGAAGAGCCCAACCTGCAAGCTCAAGAAATCCTTTCTTTTGCAAAATCCCCAAATTTTCATTCCCAAAACTATTCCCCAAAAATAATTCTCCCAATATTTTTTGAAAACCTAGGCTAAATGGTAAAAGTTTGACCAAAAATTCATTTTTGGATTTAAAATATTTTCATTTAAAATAAAATCCCAAAAATCATTCTTTCAAACTATATCAAATATATATTAAACTTGCTTTTCTAATTAAAATTGATTTTCTTAAATAATTGAAATCAACCTTTCTATTTCCAAAATGCCAAAGAGATTAAATTAATACTATTTCAAATAAATTTAATCTTTTCTTTCAAAAGAACATAAACTGAATAAATTCATCATTTAGATTAACCATTTTATCGAACTTGCTACCAACTTGAATTGAGCAATTCTAATTAATGATTAATTGCATAAAAGGGAACCTATTTAATTTAGTCCCTTAATTACAATGTGTAAACACACATTTAATCAAATTAAATACTAAGGATTAAATAATTAGTTAAACCACACATAAAACACGCAACCCAAGGAGGCCAAACAAATAGATGACTTTCATACGCAACCAAAGGGGATACTGATGGATGACTGACGACGCTCACTTGAGCATGACTAGGGTCAAACGAGGGTCTTATGACCACCTAATCCAATTTCTAAGGGTTAATGAGGAGCACTCAAACCTGCAAACTGAAGTGGAGGCGAACCTCGCACCCATGTAGTACTGTACCTGCAATCTCCTGCAACCAAGAGTCATACATACATGCATATATATATAATAAAAGTGTTAGCCCGCGATTAATAACACGAATTAGGAGAACTAATAAACTTACATATGAATTGATGCTAAAACCACATTAATAGGTACGCACAATAGCCAAAACATCTGACTATAACATTATAACATGATAAACTAACCAAGGTCAAACCGTGATTAGAATCTGATTAGGGCAGGGGTACTATAGAGTGTGTAAGGTTGGATTTACCCTTGTGAATCCCAACCATGCCCGAGAAACCAGTGAGCACATCTTGATTGGGAGCACTCCTAGAGAGTTGAGATGTCTAAATTGAGTAGTGGACTAGATGAACAATGAAGGGAGCCCACTAGGACAACACTTGATTACCTTTTGCAAAGGATTGACTCTCTTTGAGTGTACCTCCCCATCACATTATCGAGAACAAACCATTTAACCACATGTATGTTATTTAATTCTTTTATTTATCTCATGATTTTATAATCACTTCCTTTTTTGTAGTGTGGATTTCCAAAATGACCTTACACAAACATATGCTCTTTAATTTTTTATGCATTAACATAGTAAATTTGTCGAATCATCCTCCAAATTATTACATTATCCTCCTTAGATAATCTGTTTATATTTTTAATATTTCAAATAAAATTCAAACATGCAAATGATCATTGCACATCTAGAAGTAGTTGAAATGGTTGGAAATTAACTCTATTTGCAAAGTTTACATTTATCTTTAAAAATTTGGGGCCAAATTTCTTGGATAGGGTCACCTAGCACCCTACTCCTAACAGTTAGAGCGATGAAAAGGGTAATGAATAGGGTATTGTGCCAATTTTACAAAAATAATCCTAAAAATGAGCACAATCAAGCATAAATTAGGTACAAGCTAGGCACAAACTCCAAAGAGGGTCCAAACTGACTGGAATCACAAGTACATAAATTAGGTACAAGCTAGGAACAACTACCAAAGTGGGTCAAAACTAAGTATGAAATCATAAAGAGATAGAATTTACATGTTCACTACAATATTAATCATTCATAACCATATCATTAGTTTGTGCAAAATTATGTGTCGATCAAATTAAATCCTAAAATGCATCAATGAGACTAAATATTGAAAGTAAATTTAGAAAATCAAACTCAAATTCGGCCTTCTCATGAGTGTCCCATTGTCCTCTCTCTCTAAGGATTCTTCAAGTCATTTTTTCTCTCAGATTTTATGCACCTAGATTTCAGAGTGACAACCTAGAGAATGAGATTATAGTCAAATGCAAGGAAATCCTTCCTACACTATATGATGATGAGTTAGATGATATGTAAATTAAGATCTAGATGATGAAAAAATTCTTCTATATTGATTTATACTAATGATAATGCTATGAGAATGAGAATTCTAAAAGATTACTAGCATGAGTAATTGTAGAAAATGATCTATTCTTCCTAAAATGCTTCTAAACTCTAGCTAGCTCTTAATTTGTGCCAATGAGGGCTTATTTATATATATTCCAAGGCTCATGTCCTACGTGGCAAAGATGGACGATCGAGATTCGATTTGAGGAAATGAAGGGTAGGAGATGGAGAAGTTAGAGAGAAAAGTGGATCTTTTTTCTTTAGGGGGAAACAAGTGAAATGTGTAGGATGGAGAAGAAATAATATTGCCAAGTGTCCTTAATTGGTTACAAATTTGTTGAAGATATTTGAATAATTAAATATTTAGGAATATTTAATTTCTCAATTTGTTGCAAATGCCATGTGTCCCTTTTAGTTTGTCGAATTGGTTGAAGATAATTGATTAATTAAATATTCAAGAATATTTAATTTTTGAGACACATGTTGATGTGGCAAACTTTATGTGGCATGGTAGGACAAGTTCATTAGATGATGTGGAAAAAAATTAGGATAGTAAGAATAAATGCCATGAATCATATAAATAAATTAAAGAATTTAATTATAGATAGAGGAATTAGACATTAATTAAATAATTTGTATTTAATTAATTTTTCTCAAGCTAATTTTTAAGTGTGTACAATTAGCATTTCTTAGATCCACTTTTCTATGGGGGAAACCATATTACAGGGTATATGAAAGGATATAATTTTAAATGCCCCTAACATAGTCAATAGTGGTCATGTGCAGCGCTTATTCATGTTGAGAGTCATCAATTAGGCGCTTTCTAATATCTCAATATTTATCAATGACCATTTTACTATATGATTAGTGTCTATGTGGGCATTATAAAAGACACACTATTAGGCAACAACTAAAGATTTTAGTTGTTATGAAATAGTCTTTATTTGGGGTATAATAATCTCTTATATTGCAACCATTCACTTATGTGTAAACTATATGTCAATTTTATACTTTGGTAGGACTCCTGTGCAACTTGACCAAAGCCTTAGACTCTCTGACAGTAGTCTTTAGTTATCATATCTAGATAAAGTTGGTGTGCAACTAATGTTTTCCTATTGTACAATCGTCTTTCATTGTTCCACAATTTGTTAGTAAAGATTAAGCAAGGAACAAAAAAATATGAGGTATGTCGAAAGAATTCAAAAAGCACAACCTTAAATCACAACTATTGAGGCCCACATGATTTCTAGACAAATGCAAATGGTAAGTTGGAAGCCGAATTCCACAACGCTTGCTTGCACTCTTGCAACGCGTTTCAAATAGATAAAATTCAGGAATGCACACCATGTTCTTTTTATTCACTCCCAATACATGATGTTGGTTCCGGTGTGATTCAATGGCCTACGTTGGCCCCTTGTTGCATGGTTAGAGCAGGATACCGCATGCCACAACTTACAAACAAATTAAATTAATAGCAAAACAATGGTTTTGGGCAGAAATAATCCTAGAGTTTACAAGTATTTTGAAATTAATTTTTAGTTGGTATTGCGTAGAAAGTAGGAAAGGGAGAGTTGGCATTCATACCCCAATCCTAATTTATCTTTGGTAAGGTTTGAATGGGGTTGTATTGGTTTTGTGATGCCTTCTTGATGCTTTCCAATTGGACCTGTTCCTTGATATCCCATCCGTTGTATGATTTTAAATCCTTTTCCATATTATTTTGTGGGAATAGTGATGTTAATAGCTTTTTCTCATATGTCTTCTTCATCTTGGTAGAGCCAATTCAAAACATATGTCTTTTGTTTCATCAGGTAGGGTCCCTACTTGAATGAGTATGCCATCAAACTTTTTGATAGGTTGTGAGCATTGTTGTATGAAAGTTGATGGTTGTCCATGAGAATTTGGTGAAATTGGCATCTTTGATAGACATAGGGATTCAAACAAGTATTCTCCAATGCCTTTGTCTTTTAACTTCAAACCTTTCTCAAAATCTATGAATAGGGTTTTGAGTTGATCCTTGATGTTTGTTGATCTAGAAGCAGGAGCTTCCCTATTAAGTGGTACAAAAAATACTAAACTCATTTGAGATTATTGCAATATTGGAAAGGATTAGTGTCTACTGTGATAGTAATTTCTTGCTCATCATATGGAAATTTAAGGCACTAATGATATGTGGATGGCACCACTTGCATTTCATGGATCCAAGATCGATCCAAAAGTATGTTGTAAGATAAGTCCATGTCTAGGACTTGACATAGAGTATCTTTCTAAATTGGCCCTACTTGAATGGGTAATACCATGTACCCTTTTGATGATCTTTCCTCATCGTCATATGCCTTGATTGCTATCTTTTTCTTTGTAACAATGGTCATTTCTGAGAACCCTAATGCACAAATAATCCTCCATCTATTTGCCCTATTTTCACTCGATGTTTGTAGACTAAGAATTCGATATGGAGTGGCGTATTATGTGGATGATTAAGAGAGACATCATCGTGCTCTACAAATGAAACATTGTGATGCATAATTAAATGTCCCACCATGGCTTGGAATCTATCAATGTACAGTTTATTTGGAACTATAGTGTCCACAAGAGCCTTTTCCAGAATATCCTTGTATGCAGGTGAGATCTTAAGAAGCTCTAATATTGATATTTCAGCGGGTGTCTTCCTCAATTGTTCCACCAAGTTGTATTGATCGTTTGGAGATTTTTTTGGTTTTTATGTGTGTCCCTCCAATACATATTTTTGTGCTCGAGTAGTTATATTGACAGGGACATGTTTTTGTTTGTTTTTAATAGTAATGACAGTAATCTGATCATCCAATGTCGATATGTTATTGATATGGGCTCATTTGTTGTTCGAGGATGATGATGCACCTTTATCATAATTTGGGAGTGGATTCTTAAAGGTTGCATGATCATCATTGGTCTTATGACCATCTACCATTATGTCACCATTATCGATTAGATCTTGAACCAAGTTCTTCAAGCTTAGGAAGTCATTTATGTGATGCCCTTTTTTCTATGATATTCACAATAATGTGTGTCACTCCACCATGGTGGTTTTATTTGGGGGTCAAAATCCCTCGTGTTTAGTGATGTAATGACTTTATTTTCCAATAGTTCTCGAAATGTAGATTCATTGGTTTGTCCTAAAGGTACGAACTTTCATCGATATGGTGTTGGTTTTGAATTAGCATTATTATTATTCCCTTGGTTGATGTTGCCTTGATTGATCGTTCTAAGACTGTTGGTTCTTTGATTGTTATTTATTTGAGGATTGGTTGGTGGACTAATGCTAGATAAGTTTAACACGGGTTGTTTTGGTTTAACATTGTCTATGACACCATCACTAGCAACATTTTTATTTCTTGTCCAAAACTTGGATTTGTCTGAGTTGTTATAGTAATTGTTGTTATAGGTGTTGTTTTATGAGCTAACACCCTCTTTAGAGAAATTCAAATTTCCTTTCTTGATTGAGGCTTCTTCCACTTGGATGCCATTCCCAATAAGCTTTGCAAAAGTAGGTAGACATTGCATTTTGAGTTGATAACTCATTTCATCGTTTAACTTGTCTATGAAAATTTCCATTTTTTCCTTTTCTAGCACATCCCGTGGGTATCTTGACACCATGTGTCTCAAGTGTTGTAAGAACACCATGAAAGTTTAATTGCTCTTTTTTTTTGTATTGCAAATGTCTAGCATGGTGACCTCATGTTGGATATTGTAGGAGTATTGTCAAATTCATTTATTCACTAACTCATCAAATGATCTGATAGGAGGTGTGAGTCTTGAAAGCCATTCCATTGTTTGTCCTCCCAAGCTTCTTGGGAATAGCCTCATCATGTAAGTATCGTTATGGAAAAACTCCAAGCTCATAGTGCAAAACTCCTTATCATGATCATGAGGATCTCTCTTACCATTGTATTTATCATACTTTGGTATGTCCAAGTTTGGTGGGAAAGGCACCATTCTTAACCTCCTATCAAAAGTATAAGGACAAATGTCCTCCAAAGAGTACCTTGTCGTGGACCCTTGTTGCATGTCTTGTATCTGCCATTGGAGTGCTTGAAGTTTTTATGTTATTTTGGCTAAGGGAGCATTTTCTTCATTGAATATTTGATGGTGAGCCTCCCCTTGTTCACTAATGTTATCATGATTCCAGGTATCGTCTCGGTTGTGGGTGTTTTCTCGATTATAGGTGGTATCTCCTTCCAAGTGCTCTTGATTTTGAGTATGGGATGTGTAGGTCTGTGTCCTTATTCTTACGATCCTTTAATTGGTATTCTTTACATTTTCTATGTAAAAATCTTTAGGAATCCTGACTCTTTTACTAGTTAGCATGAGGAGGTATTTTTGCTTATCTAATTCTATAATACTTTCCATGACTTTTTGGAAAGCTGAATTCTCTTGACATTGTTGGATAAGATCCTCAGTGATATCTTCTTCCCCCATATGCATATATTCATCAAAAGGATTGGACTCCCTACGACTCATGCTTGATCTTGGTTGTGGATCCTTTTCTTTGTTTTTCTAAGATCGAGTGACAACGACCATCAATATACCTCTAAAGTAGTGAATTACTCTTCTCCTAGTGGGGTTCTTGGTGGAGTTGGTGGCTCAGATCGAGCTTCATTGTAAGTGATACAAATTCTTGGAAAGAAAGCAGGATTGATCTTTCCCTCTTTGTTAAGATGTTGACTAAATGTTGTTTTCTGTGTAAAAGCCCTACTTCTCAAAGGCTCTTCATCAAACTCATTAGTTCTTCCTTGAAGATATAGTTGCATATAATGCGGGAAAATATAGTATGATATAAAGAGTTGATGGTTGATGTAGAGAAACTTTCTCCTCTTGATAAGCACTCTAGGGCTAGGTTGTCTCTTCTTCAAACCAATTTCTAGACAAGGATGCTTCTTCTTGGTATGTTGAAGGGTGTTCATGCGAGTGATCAAAGTTTGAATTGAGAGATTGGTTTGATGAATACTTTGTTTTGATTTCTAAGTCTACTTAGTCAAATAGAGGGTTCGATATGCCTCTATTCATATGACCAAGTGTGTCAAATGATATAATACAGTTCCCTGATATTGGAAACTCAGCTAATTTGACCAACTTAGAAAGCTAACTTGGTATGTTGATGTTTGGATTTGGTTGATTTGAAACTTATGATCACTAACTGATATTGTGTTGATCCATTTTCTCTAGTTTGCGTTGGATTTGACAAAAAGAGCCAAAAGGGTATTTGAAACTGGTTATGAATTTTCAAAAAACTTGGTAGATTGCTCTTTGTTTTTAGGCAATTTTGGTCATGCATTAAAACAAACCTCTTATGTGCTAAAAGATGAGTCCAAAGCACTGCAAAGTTGGTTAGATGCACTATACTTTCCCTAAAATTTTCTATCTAGTATTGTCTGATAATACAAATGTTGATTTTGCAATACGCTAAACTATTTTGCGCAAGCGCTAACTTTTGGTTGCTATGCACTATTTTATGATTGCTATGTGCTACACTGATGCTCTTATGTGCTAATCTAGTGTTCATAAGCATTATCTAATTTTTTCCAATGCTCTTTTGTTTATGCGCTAATTTGATCTACTCAAGCACTAAGATTTGGTTTCAATGCGCTATTTGACGGTTGAAATACACTATGTTGATGGTCTAATGCGCTATTTGATGGTTGAAATGCACTACACTGATGGTCTAATGCGCTAATTGCTCTGATTTTCTCAGTTTGATGAATTTGTTGAAAGTTTAAAAATTATCTTTGTGTTTGATGGATGATCTTTTGATAAATCATTTAAAAACAATATAGACAAAAGCAATAACAGTTTGTCTATGCTAACAAATAGTGTATGTTGTTTTGAGGATGTGTTCAAATCCAAAATGTTTTCATTGGTTTTGATACAAAGAAGACATATCAAGTAGACTCTTTATTCAAGGTTCATTGACAATATCATAGCCCACACTCGATACTCCTTCAACTCAAATAGTTGTGTCACCCCCCAAAGGGCACCCATTTTTTTGCCTTTTTCTATAAATTAACCTAAAGAGGATTGATCCTCAATTGAGTAGTTATCTTGGGAGATGTATGGTGAGTATTCTTGTGGGGAGATTCTTCCCCACCCTTGCACTATGATATTGCCAATGTATGGCAACTGACTCAGCTCAAAGCTTCTACTTCTATGTTTTATAATAAAGGTTATGTTCGGCATGACAAATGATAAACTCAATTAAGAGACTTCCTAACCTTTAAAAAAAAATATTTTCACATCACAAGGATACTAGGGGAAGGTTATAAAATACACACTACCATTGGAGGGGATTTTCATCAGTCTCCACAATTGATTATAGCGGGTTGGTAAACTTGGCGGTAAAGTTGTTGCCCATTTGGGTCATACCCTTCTCACTAGCCCCCTCAAGGCTTCGGGAAGGCATGCCCTCTAAAAGGTTGTATTTTCTAAATTGAAATAAAGCTTTACAATGGTGTGTTTGGCTTTTTGATCACCTGATTAAGGGGCGAGCATATACCCAACACCTTCAAAACATGAAATACACGCTTTCTTTTTATTCAATATTGTAATCATTTTCTAAAAGACTATCTTGGAGATGTTGCTCCAAAAGACATGTGATTATTTTTATCCCAAGATAGAAATGTGTGAAGATAATAAATATTTTGAACAAATAAGATCTTGATCAAACAAATGAAATTTGCCAACTAACTCAACAATGATTGCAAACTTTTAAAGCTTTTAAGATTGCAATGTGAGGTTCTTTTTAAGCTTCCAAATGAAACTTGAGGTTTGTTTTAAATTCTTGCAAGAAAGATGAGTTGTTTTTACCAACTTTAAAGGTGAACAAAGAAACTATTCTAAGTCCTCCTGTAGACAACTGTTAAAACCTGCAACCAATTTAGTTAGCAAAAATCCAATTCTGATGGTGGGCTTCACAAGCCCAATTTTTAGCTCTGTTATAAATTTTTGTCTCCGCCAATTCTATGCACTCAATTGTAGTATAAATTCATTTAGAAATGATGCCTACACGCTAGAAAATCTAGCAAATGTACTACTCTGAGGCCTAGATGCGCTAGTCTGGTGCTCCTATGGGTGGAAATAGGAGAGAGGGATAAATGCTAAAAAAAAGATCAGATGTGCTCAAAGATTATTTCTTTGTGCTAATATGTAACATGTAAATCCTAGGACAAGCTATGGATGCGCTAAAAGAACTCTCTGATGCACTATTCTAATATTTTGACATGATATTTATGTTCAACCTACAATAAAAATTATATTAGATTTGAGGACATGCCCCACAGTGGGCACAAAAACTGTGTGCTGGAATATGTGGTGATCAAAATATGTTGTTTTATGAGCTAACACCCTCTTTAGAGAAATTCAAATTTCCTTTCTTGATTGAGGCTTCTTCCACTTGGATATTGTGATCTACATGCATGAATGCATTTTAAGATCTATATGATATGTTCAAACTATGATATTAAGCAAGGATGAAGATAATGATATGGTAAATATATTAACAAACTATCCTAACATGATATACTAGCATGGATATGTTATGATATAAAATGTTTCATAATGACAAAATGTTATTCTAATAAAGAGAGGCTAAAATGCTTAATATAATTAGACTATAATGTAGATGCATGAAACTTGGATATGAATAATGAAGAATGTGAGCTCTATTTATAGAGGAAATATGGCAATGAATAATTAAAATTGAATAATCTTAACAAGCGTCAAGATTGAAAGTTATCAATCCATGTTTATAGTTTTCACCAATGAAATGGTGACAATTGTCAACAAGAGGTGGCTTGAGAGGAGATGCAAGAGGCATGAAATGCTTGAGAAGAAATGAAGGTCACCTGAGGAGGTTGGGTTATGGTTAGTTTAGCGTCATCCATTGGAGAAAGCTTTTACCCAAGGGATAAACTCTTGTGCAAGGGGGAAATGGGATAACTAGGGTCAAAGCTACGAGTGCTTGATGAGACCCTTGGGTTAAATGAGGGTTAAGTTAGAGAGAAAGTCTCTAACCATGTGGTAAGGTTGATTTAACCATTAATGGTTTGGGAAACTTTGAGGGTTAACTTGTTGAAGGCATAAAGCCTTTAATTCATTTTGAAGACTTTTGGGGATTTCTAAGAAGTGACTTCTCTTAAGGAATGTACAAATGTTCAAGTGATGAATTAGACTAGTTTAGGATGATTAGAAGAATCTAGAAGGCTCTAGAAGAAGATTAATCATGCAAGTGGATTTGGTAGGAGAATGCAAGTGGGATGAATAGAATTTTATTTAAAATAAAATATTTTATTTCAACTAAAATAGATGAAACTTGCATTTGTAAGAAAATACAAGTGGGGGGGGGGGGGGGGGGGGTATAAATAAATTTAATTTATTTATATGCAAGGATCAATTTAATTAAATGTAAATTTAATTAAAATTGAGAAAGGGGATTTGATGAAATAAAGTGATTTATTTAACTAAAGGCTAGAAAGTGGGGGGGGGGTAGATAATTAAATAGATGAAACTACAGAAATTAATTAAATAAGATTTAATTAATAGGGGGATGCGGTTTAAATAAAATATTAAATATTTATTTAAAAGGTAGTTAGATTTATACATCTACAAGATCTATTTCCTTAACCCTTAAACCTAACAAGAGGAGTATCTTGAGTATAGGTGTTATCTATGCATTTCACATGAATTATGCAGATAAGAAGTAGACTTGTGGATATTATTGATGCACTTTCTCTCTCTATTGTGTTTTTGTATGCATCGTTATGTTGTGTTTTTCTTTCTATAAAATCCATAGTATGCTTTCATCTATAGAGGTGCATCTTTATGTTTTCTTCAAGCTTGCAAAATATTTGTGTTATATTCATCTCTTGAAATGTATGTGACTGAGATAGGATTTAGATCTCAAAATGATTTAAAATATTTAAGAAATGATTGTCACTAATACCTTCATATTTTTGTTACATCCAATTTGAGTTCTCATGGTATGGATACATTAGTGTTAGTATGTCGATATATCATGTTGCACAAATTCCATTACTCCTACCAGTATCACATTGTTAGTCTTCCTCGTGGCTGGTTGGGTATCTTTCATGTCACGAAAGATTTCGAGGAAGTGTAATTAATTCATGGTAGGGTGGAAATGTGCTTCGGAAATGTTCTCGCCCATGATGTGTTTGAGGGAGACAAATGTCAGGAGTTCCTATCAAGGTGGTCATCATGATTTGGTCCTTGTACATTATTTGTATTTGACCTTGTGGTCTATTGTAAAGTTTTATGTTTCCTTAAATATATCTTGATGTTAGCTTATGTAATTTGACTTTATATGTTGAAATGTAATTTCTTGTCTCTAACCTTGTATATCTACACATGTGGGAAAGATTTATTCTTGATTATTTGTATTTTGTGAATTATGTTATTTTGAAATTATGGCGGTCCTTACACCTATCTTGAGCCAATTAATTGCCAAGGGGTGAAGAAGAATGCTACTATCTAGCAGATTTTGCAAAAAGGGGATATTACTCCTTACCTAGAAAGGCTTCATGGGGATAACCATAAATTGATTTCTCTATGTATGGAAAGAAGGTTGACCTCATGAAAGACATTATCTATGAGATTACTCGCATGTCAATGGATGATAAGAAGATCTTCAGTGACAAAAAGGCCTCAGAAAAAGAAGTGCGAAAATTCCCTAAAGGAAAAGAGGGGTAGCATCTAATTAGGAAGCCAAAGAGTTTCTTTAAAATGGGCTCCATCAAACCCCTTTGGCTTGTCGTTCTTAAGGTACTTATGCATTATTTCTCCCTTGATAGCCACTTTAATAATATTTTTTGGCATCATTTTGTGTTGCTAAATCATTTTAGATATAAGGATAGGATTTCTTTTCCTTTTTTCCTTTATCTTCCTTGAATGAGGGTATTAGAGATGCTAAGAAGAACCCTAAAAGCTCTATTTTACATGAAGGCCTTATATGCTCAAAATGGAGAACATTAAATCGTTGCCCTCCCCACTAAAAGTGAGCATGAGATTTTTTTAGGATTCGACTCCCTCGAAGGATGAGGACTCAAATTTTATTATGTCAAAGGATAAGTGCTCGGATATTGATAAGGATTCTAAGATCAGGGTTGGAATCAAAAGGGGGAACCTGAGCTATAGCAGAAGTCTAAAGAAAGGCAAAATGAAAAAGTCCTCCCCTATTTCCTCTCACTCTAAAGAATAGAGTTACCACCACTCAAATATTCCCCAAGTGATTTTGTGGAGAGTTATAAGGATAGAGATGGTAGATAGCCATTTCCTCAACAATTGAACATCAAGTCCCCACATCTCAACTTGGATAAGGAGACTCGTGATGATATCCTAGGTCTTGGTAGGGATGTGATGATGGACTCTTTTAAACTACATAAATGGTATTTACATGAAATCAAATAGATGAGCGTTAAGATAAGGTCTATTCAAGATAGGTTGGATGAGGGTGTAGAACATGGTAACTCGGGGTGGATAAAGAAGGCAAAAATATGGTTATGTCTCTTTAAAACATTGTGACAGATGTGGCTAATTTGAAATCATATTATGAAGGGCGTATTATGGCCTTGGAAATAAAAATAGATGATATTAATGCTAACCTAGTATAGGTGATAAATTTTAGCCATAGTGTGATTAAAGGGTCTGCAAGAAGTACTGAGGATTTTGGTTGACAAATTCAAAATACTGGAACAAGGTAATCCTCAATCTATCGATCTAGAGGAGAAAGGTAATCAGGTTAGTGTTGAAGATGGCAAAGGGCGATGCACCCGTACCACAAGCCATCTCAAAAAGGTTGTTGGTCAGTTGCTGAAGGATTTTGTAGGATATTAAGAAGCTTGCTCGGGAAGCTTTCGAGCATGAGGTTGAAGTTGTTGAAGTCTTAAAGTTAAAGTAACTTCTTTCTTATGTTTTTTCCTTGTCTTATCCTAGTGCCTTGTTTTTGGCTGGTCACTTTCCTATAGCTTTTGTTTAGTTGTTATTTTTGAGTTGTTCTGTTAATGTTTTGCTATTGCAACGTTTTGTACGTAGGGTTGAGGGTCCCTTCAAAACCTGTTTGAACCTTTAATCAAAAACTTGTATTATTTTAGTTATCATTTCAAATATTTTGAATTAGCAAATTCAAACTTATATACGCTTATGTAGATAATATTTAATTTATCTTGTCTAATTTCATAAAATTTAGCTTTTATTTACTATGGTATGGTCACAGATACACTTGGAATATTAACAAGTTAACTTTTGCATAACAAATATGAAGATTCCAAGTTAAGAGTGAAAAATTTAGCTAACTAATGCTTCTCTATGTATGAATTTTCTAATAGATTTTATGTTGACAATTGAAATAAATCACTTCCTCAAGCTTATAATTAAAAACCATTTTCAAAAATAAATGATAATCTTTTTTACATTATTATATAGTACATCATCAATAGCACACATAGAGTGATATTTTTAAAAAAATCACATTGAAAAGCTTCTTTGCAAGATTGTCATTTTAATGATTTTATTTAATTTCAACTATTTTTTTACATAAGTATTAATTTTGAATTTCCTTCAACTTTATTATTTGAAATATCTCTAATCCAATATTAGTTGTAAAAATAAAAGATAATTTTAAAATTTATGTTAGCACAATATATAAAAAATAAAATAAAATAAAACAAACTTATATTTTATGAAAGAAAATTAGTAGTGAAAACAATCAACTTATCTTCATAACTCCATAAAAGTAATTATGGACTTTATTTATCTATTCTTATTTCTATATAACTTTTATTTACCATAGTATGTTCATAAATGCACTTGAAAGATTAATAAGCTAACTTTTGCATAACAAATATGAAGATGCCAAATTAAAATAAGAGAAAAAAAATACATACCATTATTATTTTGAAATATAAATAAAATTCTAGATAATTTTACTTTTGAGAACTCTTTTTGAAAGGTTGCTAAGGTCATGATTTTATTTTAGATTCAAAATTTAAGCTAAAATATTAGATTTTATGAATGTGTGAAGAATAATTAAATAAAAACAAGAACATGAATACTAATTTATAATCATTATTTATAAGTGTCATTAACTTTACTATTTCCAATATCTTTAATAAAATATTATTTGTGAAAATAAAAAATTGAATTACAGATTATATTAAGAAAATATATAAAAATTTAAAAAACTAAAACAAACCCAAGAGAAAATTAATGATGAAAAAATGGACTCGTCTCTATAACTCCATAAAAATAATTGGAGGCTTTATTTATCAAGTGAAGAACTTGCAGTGTTAACAAGTAGTCTTGCAATGTTAGCAAGGGCACAATGATAGCATTGGGATAGTAGCGGGGTGGAATCTCAACAGGAGAAATTGGGAGGTCGTCGAAGCTCTGCCAATAATAGGCAAGCAGTATTTGTATCTCTTGATTTGTTGTAGTTAATATATATTCCTCATCTGCAGTACTGGTTTTCCCTTCGGGGTTTTTCCAGGGACAATTGTCCGAAAATATTGTGTTCATTGTGTTGCACATTTTTTATGAGTTTGTGAAATTGCAGTTGTGTTACTTTCCAATATTTGTTGCTCAAATAATCTATCAAAGATAGGAGGATAATAATCAGTAACTGTAATAGATTTTTCACATGGTATCAAAGCTAAGTTAAGGGTAGAAGAGATTTACCCTAAGCGAAGGAAACTGAGGGTTTATAAAACCTAGTTTAACCTCTTTAGAATTTTTATTTGCTTTAACCTTTGAGATGGCCTCAATTGGTTTAAGAGATCAAGACAGATTGGATGGAGCCTCTAATTTTGGTGTCTGGAAAGCTAGAACTTCTTTATTGCTAGAAGAGAATGGTATCAAGGAATATGTTACCACTATTGTGACTATACCTTCAGATGCAACACAGCTTGCAGCATACAAGAAGGAGGATTCCAAGGCGAGGAGGCTAATCCTTGATGGTGTCAAGGACCATATAGTTCCACATATTGTAGAGTTAGATACTGCAAAGAAGATGTGGGATGCCATTCTGAATCTGTACCAGAATGCTACCACTAATCGGAAGCTGATTCTCTGAGAAAAGATGAGGAATACCCGAATGAATAAGGAAGAAGACGTGATGAGTTACCTCACTAGACTCACACTTGTCAAGGATGAGTTAGCGGTTGTTGGAGATAAACCAAGTGATGATGAGCTAGTACAGATAGCCCTAAATGGGCTTTCTAAGCAGTGGGATGTCCTTGTTCAAGTTGTGAATGGATCAAACACCTTACCAAGTTGGGATCGACTTTGGAGTGACTTCACTCAGGAGGAACTTAGACTAAGCCTTGTCAATGGAGCCAACAATAAGAGTCAGAAAAATGAGGCAGAACAAGCGAACGTTGCCCTAGCGGGTAAAGGAAAAGCAAAGGATCAAATCCACAAGGTGAGAAGAAGAAGAAAGACTTGTTGAAGATCAAGTGCTACGACTGTCACAAGTTTGGCCACTATGTCAGTGATTGCCCAGAAAGGAAGAAGAATGACAAGAAAGGCAAGAAGTAAGTTGCAGCTTCAGCAAGTGCAGATGAGCTCTCGAATAGAATGGAAGATGAGTTTGCACTCATAGCGTGTATGGTTAGCTCAACCTCACAGAGTGTTTGGTACATAGATAGTGGGACGTCATTTCATATGACAAGAGCTAGAGAATACTTCTCCAGTTATAAGGAGGAGAGCACCAGAATCAAG
Organism: Cryptomeria japonica; assembly: GCF_030272615.1. NCBI lineage: Eukaryota > Viridiplantae > Streptophyta > Pinopsida > Cupressales > Cupressaceae > Cryptomeria > Cryptomeria japonica. The sequence continues at coordinate 891,744,524 of NC_081407.1, read as the reverse complement.
ATCTCTATGGGAAACATGTCCAAACTCAACTCAGTTGGGAAAGGGACTGTTCAGTTTCAAAGAGAGAATGGTAAGATGATTCCTCTTCATGATGTGTTGCATGTTCTAGGCTTAGGGATGAATTTGATTTCTATATCTGTCCTTCAGGACAAAGGGTACTATGTACTCTTTAGAGGGGCACATGTATTGATTAAGCATAAGGATTAGAAATCACCCATAGCTATTGGAGTTAGGAGTGGTCAACTTTATAGGTTGCAGTTTGATACTCCTAAGGTACTCATGAGCAACAGTAATCCTAGAAATCTTGGAGAGCTATGGCATAGGAGGATGGGCCATATACATCATGGAGCACTTAAATTGCTTCATGAGACTGTGATAGGTGTTCCAGAGGTGAGCACAGAGCATGATGATGTATGTAAGGGATGTGTGTTGGGGAAGTTTGTGAAAGCATCTTTTCCAAGGAGTGACACTATATCCAAGGGTGTTCTTGATCTAGTACATTCAGATGTATGTGGACCAATGTCGATGAAATCTCTCAGAGGGTATGAGTACTTTAGTACTTTATTGATGATTTCTCCAGGAAGACCTAGATATACTTCTTGAAGACCAAGGATGAGGTTTTCAATCACTTCCAAGAGTTCAAGGCTCTTGTGGAGAACTCAACGGGAAGGAAGATAAAGGTTCTTCAGTCAGACAATGGAGGCGAGTACAAATGGAATGAATTCCAAGAGTTTTGTACCACAGAAGGAATCAAGAGAGAGTGGACTATTCCTTACAACCTGCAACAGAATGGGGTTGTTGAGAGGAAGAATCGGTCCATATCGAAGGCAACAAGGGCTATGCTACATGATCAGGACCTGCCCCATTACTTATGGGCAGAAGCATGTAGTACAACAGTATACATACAGAACAGGGTTCCACATAAGGTGCTAGGGAAGATGACACTAGAGGAAGCATTCACTGGGAAGAAGCTAGATGTTAGTCACTTCAGGATCTTTGGGAGTTTGGCATATTGTCACATTCCAAAGGATACATGTACCAAGCTAGATCAGACTACAGAAAGAGGGTACTTTGTGGTGTATAGTGAAACCTCAAAGGCATATCGGATATTCATTCTAGGGACTAGGTGGATTATTGTTCGACGTGATGTCAAGTTCATGGAGGACAAGGCATTTAGAAGGTCCATAAATTTGCCAGCAGATGATCAGAGTGAGCAGCCAACACGAGCTCCAAGGATCACTCAACCGAATCAAGGTCAGCAAAGCTCTAGTACAATTACTAGTACAAGCATAGGCTCAGGAGGTGAGAGTTCTCAGAGTATGGAGCAACAGGTGCAAGAAGAGATGCATCAAGAAGACATGGAGGTTGATATTTCATCTTCTATAGTTGGCAGCAACAACCGTAAGGTTCAGCAGACACAAAGAAATACTCAGGAGTTAGTGGGTACTCCTAGGAGGAGTAGTAGACAACGGAAACAACCAGTCAAGTTTGATGACTATGTTGCATTAGTTAGTAAGTTGGTAGATAGTGAACCTTCTAGCTATCAGGAGGCTGCACAACATCAAGTGTGGCAAGATGCTATGGTTGAGGAGTATACTTCAATTATGCAGAATGATGTTTGGGAGGTAGTGCCTAGACCAATAGATAGGGTTGTGGTTGGATCATGTTGGATCTATAAGATCAAGCATAGTGCAGATGGTAGCATCGAGAAATACAAGGCAAGGTTTGTGGCAAAAGGGTTCTCTCAGAAGGAGGGAATAGACTATGAAGAGACATTTGCTCCAATTGCCAAGTATACTTCTATACGAGCTGTAATCTCAATTTCAACACAAATGGGATGGCAGATCCATCAAATGGATGTCAAGACAACATTCCTCAATGGTGAGTTGAAAGAGGAGGTATACTTAGAACAAACAGAAGGCTTTGTAGCACACAGCAAAGAGACCCACATGTGTAGATTAAAGAGAGCTTTGTACAGACTCAAGTAGGGTCCCAGAGCGTGGTATGAACGCATTGATAGTTACTTGCAGGAAATTGGCTTTGTGAAGAGTGAGGCAGATGCTAATCTCTACTACTTGGTGGTTGGGGGTGATATTATCATTCTTGTTCTATATGTGGATGACTTGTTTTTAACAGGTTAACTAGGGCTCATAGAAGAGTGCAAGAGGGACCTTGCAGCAGAGTTCAAGATGAAGGATTTGGGACTTATGCACTACTTTCTAGGCATGGAGGTATGACAAACAGATGGAGAGATTTTCCTTGGACAAGGGAAATATTGCATTGAAATCTTGAAAAGGTTCAGGATGGAAGATTGCAAAGCTATGTCTACACCTATGATCACAAATTGGAGGAAGGTAGACACATCCAGGGAGAAGGATGTAGATCCCACATTATTCAGGCAGTTGATTGGTTCTCTCATGTATTTGGTCAACACTAGGCCAGATATAGCATTTGTAGTAAACTCTCTTAGTCAATTCATGGTTGATCCAAAGGGAGTACATTAGACAGCGGCAAAGCATGTGCTGCATTATTTGCAAGGTACAATCGAGTATGGGATTAGATATGCTCGAGGTGAAGGAATCGGGTTGATGGGCTATACTGACGCAGATTGGGCAAGTAGTACAATAGACAAGAGGAGCACTTCAGGGTGTTGTTTCAGTCTAGGATCAGGAGTTGTCTCTTGGTTCAGTAGGAAGCAGAAGTCTGTAGCTCTGAGTTCTATAGAGTCGGAATACATAGCAGCTAGCATGGCGACATGTGAAACTCTATGGCTTAGGAAGTTGCTAGTAGCCTTGTTTGGTCAGAAGGTGGAGACTACAGTGATACACTGCGACAATCAGAGTTGCATTAAGTTGACTGAGAATCCGGTGTTTCATGATAGGTTGAAACATATAGACATCAGGTATCACTTCATCAGAGATTGTGTACAACGTGGACTTGTTCAACTACAGTTTATACCTACAGATAAGCAGGTAGCAGACATTCTAACAAAGGCATTGGGGAAGGCAAAATTCATCTTCTTCAGAGAGAAGTTGGGTGTCATGTAGAATAGCTTCCTCGCTAAGAGGGAGTGTTAGTTTGTTAGTTTGTTAGCTTGGACAGTTGTTTGTCCATTTGCTAAATAATTAGTAAATAATTGTTTGCTAACAAATGTAGTTAGAGTTCAAACAATTTTTATTAATTATTTGACTCTTTTTAGAAACTTCTAGCAACCAATTTGGTTAGGGTTGTTTAGTTGTTTTTAATCTCAGCCGTTGATTGAGAATTAATCTCAGTCGTTGGTTTTCCAATGAGATTAGTATATAAGGGGGTCAAGGGGCATTTGGAAAACAAGGAAACAATGAATGAATGAATTGTGTGAAGAACTTGCAGTGTTAGCAAGTAGTCTTGCAGTATTAGCAAGGGCACAGTGATAGCGTTGGGATAGTAGAGAGGTGGAATTTCAGTAGGAGAAATTGGGATGTCGTCGAAGCTCTGCCAATAACAAGCAAGCAATATTTGTATCTCTTGATTTGCTGTAGTTAATATATATTCCTCATCTGCAATACTAGTTTTCCCTTCGGGGTTTTTCCAGGGACAATTGTCCGAAAATATTATGTTCATTGTGTTGCACATTTTTTATGAGTTTGTGAAATTGCAGTTGTGTTATTTTCCAATATTTGTTACTCAAATAATCTATCAAAGATAGGAGGATAATAATCAGTAACTGTAATAGATTTTTCACAAAATGTTCCATCGATAAGGAATGTGGTGGTCTATAGCAGCAATAAGGATTGTGAGTATAGCTCATGCACTCTACACAAGCTTTTGAAATACGAGCGTTCACTGATTTTTCATCTCCAGGCTCGAATGATTTTTCATCTTCTGTTGAGAAATGCTCCACTGATTCTTCATCCTGTGAGAAATGCTCCTCCACTGATTTCTCATCTGGTGAGAAGTGCTCCTCCATGAGTGGTGACAAATTAGGATGATGTGGCAAATGGCAGCAAGTAGGATCAGAAGTATATCTTCTGCAGTCTGTACAACTAGGTAACATTCGACGGTCTCCAATCAGAATGGTACGCTTAGCGGAGGAGACAGGGAAATTAAATAAACTGAGCGACACAACAAGTATAAAAACAGTCATAACCATTGATTTCCCCATACTCACTGCTGAGATGAAGATAAATGTAAAAATACCAAATAACTCAGCAGATGAAGATGAAGATGAAGATAAAGATGAAGATGGAATCCAGCTATATTTATAGAGACTACATTATGAATAGTTCAAATTATTGTTAAATTTTGAGTGAGAGACGTTCAAACTGATAGTGCGTTATGCTCAGCAATTGATCCACCTGTTAAAAACGCTGAGTAGAGTGTAACATGTACAAAACTCCACCGTCTTGACCGTGAATGATTACGGCACTTATGTGAATGATTACGGCACTTGATCGTGTACAAAACTCCACCATCTGTTCCGCCGGGGCATTTACGAGAAGGGACTGTGAAAAATTTAGTTGGAAAATTGTCCATCTAGGGTGCAGTAATTTATTTCTGCTGTTAGATTTCGATTTGGTTGACATCATTTTGGGTATAAAGCACATTGGTTACCACTTATTGAGGTTTATCAATTTCTTTTATATGCTAGCATGCAAATACATTAGCTCAAATTTATTTTGGGACTGTGGGCTGCGATCATAAAGATAGTGGGACTGAGTCATCCGTCAGTTGTTCCAAAAGCCAGGTGCAAGATATGTAAATCCATTTAAATTATCAATTATATATCTTTTCCCACAGACCCACCTTTCGATTCACGTTTAACTTCAAACCCTAAAAACGTTTTCCTATTGGTATAAGTGCAAACAAAGTAAACATATAGAATGATGGCGAAGACATTTTTCTATTGAAGCTCGAATATTATCGAGAAACCATGCACAAGATAAGCAATGGTAACAAAATTTTAAGTACATTAATAAGAAATAATGGTACACTCATAGATTAAAAGAATTTAGTTGGGAAATGCTTCTAAGAAAAAGCCAAACAAAAATGGCAACCGCTTGCCTTATTATCTTAATCATTCATAATACAATAAGATGTATCCACTTGTTCTTAACCCTAATCAATGTGCAAGTATTAATAGGCACATCAATATGGGAAACTTCTATGGAGTGTTAGACTACAATGGATATAAACCATGGATTGAAAAGCATCTATAAGGGTCTAACAACATTCTTAGAGAGCTCTCGTCTCCATACACTTTCTATTGTGGTAGGATGTGTAGAATGTAGGGGTGTAAAAAGTACAAATTATACAACAAGTTAAACAAGTTAGCATCATTAAAGTATTCTGGTAATTATACATTAATAAAACTACTTGTCATACAAAACAAGCCTATTCAATTGGGAACATTCAATAATTTACCTTAAAAAGAAGGTTTCCTATAATGTGACTATAGAAGTTTAAGTTGTATGAGGGTATTCATAGCCTTGAAAAATGACTATGCAAAAATTTGGTGTCCTTGACAATGTTTTGTCATTTTGAATTAATGTTGCTCTCTGAGTTACCCTCAGATTTTAAGATTCTTAGGTTTAGATGTTTCTGGGTGAACTTTTTGTTTTAAACCTAAAGCCTATTATGTTTCTTCATTGCCTTTTTTCACTTGAACTTGAGGGTCTTTTCCATCGTCGCAAAGGACCATGTTCCTTTCCCTATGCTTTTTTTTTTCTGCTACCCTTTTATTTTTTCCTAGAAACTGTCTTTTCCATTATGGTTGGTTTCCCTTTTAATATTTTTGCAGGCATTCATTTTTCCTAAAGTCCGGCCTTAATGTTTCGGTTTATATCTCCATGTTTAAGTACTGAGCAACTAAAGGTTCCATGATTTTGCACATGCATCAAATGGATGGCGATGTTTTAACTCAAGTGGGAAGATGCTCGAAGAATAGCGACAAGTATTGAGTGGACATTATAACCTGCACATAATGAACGAGCACATCGGACGACCCTCGCAGTCCCATGAAGGAAGATGCAAGGAAGTTATTGATGACGGCATCGCGAGATGATGTCGCATGTCCTAGGCAGACTAGCAAGGTGCGAAGGTGGGGCCGCTAACGGAATTGAGCTGGAAGATCACTAGACAATGCGCCATCAGGCTTTTGTGGACCCATCTTTCTACGTTGGAAGGTCAATATCAATACTAACAGATGGTGATCGCGCGATGTGCCATGCTGGATAGATCTACGGCGGATATAGAGCATTTTTTAAATGGAGAGTTTGGGGCATTTTTCATTATTATTCATGCGGAAAAATTGAAGGCAGAAGAAAATAAGACTATTAAAATTGAATAAACAGAGACGTGTTGAGGCACATGGATGTTGACTGATTCTCAAAAGACCGATTTAGGAGGTGTTTTGTTGGGTCGATTCGTATTAATGGACAAAGTTGGCAATACCAAATGTGGCAATATCAGCAAGTTTCCATTGCCACTACAAAGAGAAGTTGAGATCTTCAGAAGGATACAAAATCGTTCACGTAAGGTGGACTTGGTCAGAAGGGCAGTGAATTGGCAGTTTGAGTCTGACGATGTTTCAATTTGATGGATATAATTTTTTGAATCCGTTTAGTGGCAAGATGAGTAGAAAAGCATTGGAATGACTATTTTTTCTCATGCATGAACACCACCAAGAAAGGTATTTTATAAATACAGCTATGTGGTGTCTTCAATTGCTAAAATGAATAAAAAAATTCATTATCTTCTCCGAAGGTTTTGAAATGGTGAATATGATTTTTGCGTAGTATCGTGCTAGAAGTTAAACAGAGCTCTTTGATACCAGATGGAATTCTTTTGGGAGTGAGTATTCTTATAGTCGATGGAGTCTTGAAAATGGGGAGGATAGTTGATGGAGACTTGAAATCAGTTTCTTATCAGAACAAGCCCTGCAGGACTCATCCCTCATCTCTCCTCTGTCACTCACTGGTAGAGGGTTAAAGAAGGAGCTCTATAGAGGAAAAGGAGAAGAACAAGGTTGTGATTGGGGCAGCAGCTGATCATCTCAGTATAGGCATGGAAGTTGCAACGCCTTCCCTTCACTTTGTGTTCCTCTATGAGCTCCTCTTTCTATTTTCTCTAATCTTAGGCATGAAGGTTGAAACTTCTCATCTAGTTTAGGGGCAACTATACTTCTTGTCAAGATCTAATTTCCCTTCCAAAATGGAAATTCTCTACAAAACAAAGATGATGTATCTCACAGTCCATTTTAAAGTATCTGCAATGATAGTGGCGTAGCTCAAAAGGTTTTGTTTCTACCAAAATGTAGTTACAAATTTTGGTTTTACTTCACCATGAATGCTAGCATGGGCAGTCTTCTGGGATACTGTGAGTAATATTTTTGTAACAAAGTCATAAACGGTCTTATGATCTTGTGACAGGTGTCTCCTCTGGCCCGAAGCTTGTTTTCTCCCTTGTTTCTATAAAAAGGAATTTGGGGCCATGAGACAGAGGTCGAGAAGCTTGGTCCACAAGTTTGGATCCAAACCCTTGGTCATGTATTGTAAGTCTAGGTGAAATGAGTAGGCTATAATACGAATTTGCAGAGAAAATAAAACGGATCTTGTGTCTTATTTTATTCGAAGTTCCTGAAGGAGTTATATGTAAGATAATTTGTAGCAGAAAATAGCTTATTAAATGAATGCAAGCATAGTTCAAATTCATTTTCTCTAGTGTGTAACTCTATTATGTTTTGAATTAGTAAGATCAAGGGTTTTTGCATTCATTTCATTGTTGTGATGTATGTGTTTTCTATCTGATGCTCTGATCTAAGGGGTTGGTTAAATTGATAGGATAGGATCTGCAGACTAATGGAACTTATAAATGGATTCTGATAAGTATTTTGGGTTGGGACAGATAGATGAGATGCATTGTAAGGAAGCCAGTGTTATCTTAAGATCTCCAGCTATTAGATTAATGTTTTGTTCTATTATATTTCATCTTATGTTTTACAATTTTAGTCACCCAGTGGATAAGACACTGGTCATGGATTTAAGTTGTTTTTAGTAAAAATTCTTTACTCATAGCTCATCAACAGCTTGATGTAAATCGATAATATCAGAATATCTTTTTATTTTTGTATATGTCAATGCTTGTCAAAAGTTGTCTCATGCTCGAAAGTAGGTCGAGGATCACTGAGAGCTAGCCAATTTGTAGCATTCTCCCTCTTTGTTGAGCCCCTTTTAGGAGTGAGACCTCCTGCTTTATTTTAAAGTCATCTGCAAGTATGGTGCGGAGATTGCATGAGCATTAAGGCACCACCCTCCCATCTTTTGTAGAGGCTGAAGTGAAGAAGGGTTAGCATAATCCTTGTCATATGTGGCTCCAAATCCCCGAGTATCTCTAAAACAGTGCAATCTGGGGAACCAACGGGAATAATTGGAAGTCTTGAAATGCTAGCAAACTTGACTATGCTAAGAATAGAAAATAAAACCATGTTGGGACATGGAAAGGAATCCTTCCCTCTACACATCTTTTAGATAAATGTTGTTAGTGATAAGTAGAATGAAAAAAATATGCTAAAACAAAGCAAGGCAGAAGGTTTTGTTTATTCAATGAATTGAATCTTAGATGGACGTTAACAGTTAAACCATGATTATATATTTAAAATATAATAAATTACCTGAATATCAAAGAACGAGAGAATTGTGAAACCGGGTATAATTATAAAAATCATTTTAGTAATCTGTATTAATTTATGTATGTCTTGTGGTTAATTTGTAAGGGTGAATAATTTTATAGACACTCCAAGTGTTATGACATGTGGAAAGTCAATCATGATATATTAAAATGTCATGATATGTCAAATACTAGTAAATATTTTGTTTGTGTCTCAAATATATGATATAGGGTATCTGACTTGGAGTAAGGATGAGGTAGACATTATAAAGATACATCAAAATGTACCCTTTGTGACAATCATGTGTGCAAGTAAATAGTTATGAATGTGCTATTAAATTATAATGTATTGGTGTATGCTTATTGAATGGGGTGTATGAATCAATCTATAATTCTACATATTTTTCGTGTATGCAGGTAGATATTGCCAATCATGTTATATTCTATGTTGGGGTTTTATTACCTCTAGTATCAACCCTCACCTTTGGACAAAGATATGCTAATGTGACAAGGGTTCAAGGGCTAGAGGCCTTCCATCAAAGTTTTATGAATTTTCCATGGATGTTTGTTCTTGTGCTAGCTAGTGAACTCCCATTAAAAAAAGTATGACTCTCTATGGACATTGTCCTTGGCCTACTCACCCACAAGTAGAACCATGGTTGTTGGTTCATAGCACAAACTCACTCCTTGTGACTAGTATCCTACGATTCAAGATGCACCCTTAGGTGCCATGGTACTTGGACTCATTCCAACTATTAGTTATCAAGACTTAGTACCTCAAATTATGAATATAAGAGGCCTTCCAAAATGGTAGGCATTTGAAATCAACATGGACTACTGGTATATAAATATAGGTAAGAAAATGTGCAATAGAGAAAAGTTAGATATGGAGTTTAATCATGTTCTCCCTTGGGATAAGTGCAAACAATTAGGATGAAATTGACTTTTAATATTACATAAGATTATCCACCAAAGAATTAGAGAAATAGGATTCAAGATCATGGATAGTATGATAGGATGATAGCACACGCAACCAAGGTGCATATTAAGGAACACAAATTTGAGTAGTGATATTGACACCTTATAAGAATAAGAAGTTGAGGTTTACACGTGATAATAGGAGTACTACATGAAATCATTTTATATTTGCATAGAAGACTTAAAGAAAGTAACATACAAAATGCTTCAGACATATGAAATTATGCATTATTTTCTTAGCATGTATCAAGTTTTGTGGGACCATGCCTATCCTTATTTGAGATGAATTCTTTTGAGATGTGTTGTATCCTTATTTCATCAAACAACTATTGAACTCGTAGAAAAGTGTGAGGATTGTTTTATATGAAATCTATCTTTTGTAAGTCTTTTTTGGAATCCTAGGGGGTTCTTTTGGATAGGACATAATGGTGAGTGTCAAAATAACTTGATGACCCATTAATGATTAAAAGGAAAAAATAATTTTTCTATTTTGACAATTGGTATTACAAGACAAATATTTAAAGCAAAAAGAATTTATTTACTAACATTGCTATGATTCAAAGGCTTATTAGGACCCATGTTCTGAAAAAAAATCTTTCTTCTCCTAAGAGACTGTAGGGTAGTTTGAAGTGAGAATGTAGTTTTTTTGTGTTTATTGGAAAGTAGGGTAATGTAACTCACTCATGTAGTAATAACGAAACAAATTCTATAATTTCAAATTTGTAAGTTCATAAAAACGTGAGTAAATTTTATGTAAGCAGAAAAAAAAAAAAATTTATCAAGCCTTGGGTTGATTGATGCAATAGAAAAATGTGCTATTTCTATAACCTACCAGATTCTAGAAATCAAGAAATAGAAAAATAGAAATGAGTTTAAATATCCAATCTATTAGTGAAACCCTAGCTTCCTCTTTTTCACAACCCGACATCATATTCATGTTGCACTTGCACCTAATTTTCTTCATGGCAATAGAGATAATAATCCTTCCTTCACCTACAAATATGCAAGTCAGAAAATAATAAAGAAACAAATTAGATTAAGTATATATCATACATGTAAAAATAGAAAGAAATAAAATACAAGCAACCCTTTGTGAAGGGCTTAGCCTAGCTAGAAAAGTTCATGCCTTAGGGTAATGAGGATAAAGATCCCTGCTCACACACCTTTTAGCGAATAGTAATAAAAAATGCATAGCATAAGAGAAAAGTTTAGATTTCTCTAATGTCCTTTATTCAAAACTATATCAGCTCGATCCCCTACAAATAGTTTCCCAACAAATGACATTGAAAAAAATTATGCTTTGTAGAAGTTCAATGGAATAGTGGAGAGCCATACAAGTGAATATGGGCCCTTCCATGCATTCAAAGTTGTGGATGTGCTTCCTATTGATCATTGCCACAAGGGGCTTCGTGCAAACAAAATTTCAGACACTCTTTCATGGGTCCCCGTCCAAGTCCACAAATCTTCCTAAACCACTGGTAGTTTGTGAATCTTCCTAAACCACTGGCACTGCAGTTAGTCTGCAAAAACATGATCTAATTCTCCTTATAAATAGGTACAAGAATGTGGGAAGGAAATAGGAAATTGGAAATTGGAATTGAGGGTGAGAAGAAGGTAGAGATGGAAAGTGTGTGTGTCACAGGAGTAGGAGGGTTCATTGCCTCCTAGCTTATCAAGATGCTCTTGAGCAGAGGCTACACTATAAAAGAAACAGTCTATGATCCTAGTCAGTATTTATTTTGTATATCTAAGAATTTGAATTTTTAAGGTTTAGCCAAGGGAGGGGAACTCATCCCCTGTATTTATTATATTTTGTATACGTATCGATGAGGATCAATTACATGCAGATGATAAAAAGTATAATCATCTGAAAGAGTTGGAAGAGGAGGAAGAGAGGCTTGAGCTTGTGAAGACTGATATTCTTGAACTTGATAGTTTGATACCAGCTATCAGAGGGTGCAAAGGAGTCTTTCACATGGCTTGCCCTATCATTGAAGATCCGGTATGTCCCTATCCCTTTCCCTTGCTTGTTTAGCTGAGGAGTTTTACTGGTCTACGCACTTACTATTTTAATGGCCACTTCCACAGGCACAAGTGTTGTAGGCAGCCGTGAAGGGCACTCTAAATGTGTTGAAGGCCTGCAATGAATTGGGAGTGAAGGGTGTAATCCTTACGTCTAGCATCGACGCCATTTACCTCGACCCCAAGAGCAATCTGCAAGCTATAGTCGATGAAGACTGCTGGAGCAACCTTGATTACTGCATTGAAACCAAGGTCACAAACTAAAAGTTAGTTATGTCACAATCATAACTAAAGAGTCTACATTTTGCCCCTCTTTAAGACAATTTAGCCCATTGCGTTGTTTCAAATAAACTGATTAATAGATATATGCCCGAGAGATTGATTGAACAAATTGTGAGAAGATTGATCTCTCAATAAATTATGGGAAAAGATATTGGATGATTGAATATTGCGCGAGTGATAATGTTGAGATGCACATTTGAGGAAAATGCACAACTGAGAGGCATAACTGAACAACTGATGGAAATGAGCAGTATAGCTGAATTGATAAGCTAATTAATTTGATTCAGTTGATTTAGTTGATTTAGATTGATGCTAGCGCAAGACAAGTTGATCCAGTAATTGATTAATTGATTGATCCAACCGCAAGGACATTTGAGAAGCAAGATGATTGATTTGATAAATTAATTGATAAAGAGATTAAGAGACATGTATTAGTTGGATAAAGCATTTGAGTGATCTCTCTGAAACAAGGAATCTATGAAGAGAATATTGAAAGAAATGGTGGTGAGAAACGATTGATGTTAAAGATAAAAAGAGATGAAATGAAGAAAGAAAGCAAGGAAATGAAATGATAGAAGGAAGGAATGAAGGAATAAAGAATAATTGATGAGAGAGATGAAGAAATTATGAAAAGAATGAAGATAATGAAAGAGGAAGATGATGAAATAAATAAAGAGGAAAATTAAGGGAAGAGGAAGCGATGAAAATTTATGTTCTTTTAAAGTTCTTATATCATCATCGATCTTATTATGGAAAACGGATGAAGTCATTTAGATATGGATTAGACCCAAATGAATCAGATTAGCCGTATATAGGAAGACACATCAAACAATGAAGGAATGCTTTAATTCACATTAGACACACACTTCCTCAATGATCAAGTAGACAACCATGTCCTAAGAGTGTCTAGTAAGAATTCGGGGACTTGATGTCCATTCAAGAATCAGGTCTCCCCACCCTCAGATAGGGATCCCCCCGTCGTCGTAAGGTCTGATATATCTCACACAATTGTGGACACGTAAGGAGCTGACAGAATGGCTAAACACCAAGAAGTGGAAGGCTTTCGCCCTCTAGCCAATTTATATAACGGACCGAATTAAAAGCATTGTTTATGTTGTCCCCTCTCACCTGACCCTAATGGCTTCTCGACAAGGCCCTCTAAGCATATTAACAATTTCTCTTTCACCGAGGATCCTGAATGCAAGGGGAGAGGATACTTTTGTTATTATCTTTTTGGGATCAACTAAAATAAAAATATGTGCAAATACACCAAACACATCAAACACTTGTTCTTTTTAAGAACCAAATCAAAATGTGATTTAAGATAAAATAAAAAATGGTTTATTTCAAAATCACAATTTCTTCAACAAACATCCTGCACCACACAAGTTAGCAGTTTAAAGATATGATCTTTGACAAGTGAAAATGGATGCCTTTCCCAAATCGTTAGCCCTGCAAGATTAGTACCAATAATAATAAAAAATCCAACTTTCTCACAAGATCATTGATACAATCAACAACTAACACAAACTCCAAGGCACAAACTAAGAACTAAAAAGGGCAAAAAACTGAAAGACTCTACTATTAAATGAACACAAAAATCCCATTAAGAAACAAAAATAAAAATAAATAAAAACAAACCAAAACAAAGTGTCTAATAACCAAACAAAAACATAGACTCGACTAACGAAACAAAACAAATACTTAACTAACAAACTAAATAAAAAAAACCAGAGACTAACTAACAAACAAGAACAAACAAACATAAAGACACTAACAAGAGCTAACCAAAGAAAGACACTAACAAAAGCTAACAAAATAATAAACAAAATAAAAACTAATAAAGACTACTAACACACAAACTAATAATACTAACACACTAAGAACTAAAAATCTAGTAATTAATAAAACAAAAATTACTAACAAAGATCAAACAAACACAAAAATTAACAATACACAAAAACTAACAAATAAAAGAAAACCAACTAACAAAGACTAAAACAAAACAAAAAAAAGATAACAAAGACTAACTTTGAATAAAATTAAAGCAAAAACACAAAAAGAATAAAAGATAAAAATAAAAAAGAACAAAACAATCAAACATAAAAACAAAAACAAAAGCAACTATCAAACCAAGAACAAAAAACAAACTAAAAGCTAACTATCAAATCAAAAACAAAAAAAAACTATATACCTACTATAAAAATCAACAAACAAACTAAAATTGAACACAAAAGGACATGAGAACTGCCTAATAAGAATGCCTCAAAGAAATGCCATGCTTTGGAGATGCACTGGCAGACATGCATACAAGCTGTGAAGCACGGGAAAAGAATGCAGGGACATTAGAGAATTCCACACAAACACAAGCTAGAGATATGCCATACACTAACAATATAAAAATGAGAAGAATGCAAGTAAACATCTCCCACATAGATGTTGTTATAATATGCTTAAATATCTAAAAAAATATTTCAATGAGAGAAACCTTGCACAAAACTCATGAGACCAAATATAAAGAAACAGAAGGCATTGTTTTCCTCCCCTCCTTATTCAATATGGTTACATATATAAAATAGAAGGGTTTCAAGTAGTTTATGTAAACAATTGAATTGCTTAACAAAAGTTCTTTAAGCATGTAAGATAAGGATATAAAATAACTTTTCTTTTGGTAAATTGTGCATACAACTTTACAACAATCGTATCTAATCTAAACCAAACCAGATAATATAGCATAATTAAATTTATAGAAAGAGTATGAATTTTGTATATTGATTGTGGTTAATACTTCAATGATCAAATGCATTTTTCCACAATGCAAATATCCTTTCAATATTTGATCTATTCAATAGCCTACAAAATAGACTATAAAACGGTGAAAATAAATTGAATATGGGATCCTTTTGGGGAACACAGTTCTATTTTAGAAACCAATGGTGCGAAGGTCATCTTCTTAAAGGTTCAATCCCTATAATCGTTCCCATTGGTACAATGACAAAAAAAGTAAACATATAGAGTGATGATGAGGATTTTTTTTTTTGAAGATAAAAATATCGAGAAATCATGCACAAGAGAAGCATTAGATATTTCCCACTTGTTCTTAACCCTAATCAATGTGCAAGCATTAATAGGCATGTCGATAAGGGAAACTTCTAAGCAGTATTAGAATAAAAGGAGTATTAAATATGGATTGAAAAAGAGCTCTATTGTGGTAGGGCGTGAAGTATGCAAGAGGGTGCAAAACATACAAACTATACTATAAATTTCAAACATTTGCACAATAGAAAAGGTCAAACACATTCCTTTTAAATTTATTGCATGGAAAATAAATTTTCTTGAAATTTGTTGAAGATTTATTGATGAATCATTTTTGTGAAGAGTGAATATTTACATAGTGTGACACTTTTATAAAGAAAAAATACAACACAAATATGAATTCTCAACCTAGATTGCCTAAAATTGGTGTGTATTTTTTAAATTTTAAGATTATATATAGTAAAGGAATATCAAACTCTTAATAAAGTGTATGCATGTATAAAAAATAAATTAAATTAGTTAGATACGTATTTTGATAAATTTATGATCTAATAATCTAAATTGTTGATTGTTTATTAGTGAAGAAAGGTCACTAGGATGTCACAAAAAATATAGCAACTTATTTGTTTTCCCTAAGTTTCGTCCTCTTTAAATAATTTCAAAATCTAGTACGTACAAAAAAAAACTCATTTTCGATGAATTTTATTTTTTTAATAATTTTCTAAATTAAAATTTCACTTGAAGCTTATGAAATCCCTAGCCCATTGAGTGAGTTTCAGTTCTAGGAAGTTAGATAGTGATTATGGGGCCCAACAAGGCATATGTTGAAATTAGTATGATCTACAAAATATTTTTTTAGAACACTATTGTGCTTAGAATGTGACACACATAAAAAATTATATATTCTATTAGATAAAGTAAACTTTACAATGACCTTTACTATTGTGAGAAGAATTATAATCCATGGACATTCATGAGTAGAAAATAGGTCACTTAAAAATCAAGCATCTATTGTATCTATTAAAGGTAGAGCGTTTGCTTAGGTTTAAGTAATTACATTAATAATCAAAACTGATTTGGTGCTCAAAGAATTAAAAAAAACACCATAGAGATCGAATTCATATCCATTTGTACATTGTACATTTCTTACTCTCTAACATTCAGAAGGTTCCAATCTTCTTCAACTTGCCTCTACAAAATTATTATATTCTAAATATTCTTGTTTTTCTATTTTTTAATAATTCACTTCGCAAAAACTAACTAAATGATGTGAACTCTCTAACACCTAACTATCAAATCTCTCTTCCAATATTAACCTCCCCATCATAGTGGTATCAGAGCAACCAAGATTTGGGAAGATACTAGTACATAACAGACACTGAATCAGTAGGAGAGAATAGTCTAAGAATGGTGACCAATGCAGATCTAAAAAGGAAGGCAGAAGACCAAAAGGAATAAAATAGGCTCCTCAGAGAAATATTACTACAACTGGAGAGCAAACTAAACACAATTGAAGGTAAAACTGAGAAAGTGACAATCAAGGTCAATAAGGGGAAGGGTAAAGAAGTTGTAGAAGAGGATAGGACACTTCAACTAGACCATATTCTACCTAAAGAACCTTTCCTTAAAAGAAATCAAAGCCTTAGGAAGAAAATCCCTAGAAGGAGTGCCACTTTTGTGTCGAAAAATGGAGCCTGAGGTAGTCCTGGAATGGATAGAGGGATTGGAGAATCACTTTGAATGTGATGGAACCAATGAGGCACAAAAGGTGAAGGTGGCCAAGTCTAGATTGAGAGGGGCGGCATTGACTTGGTGGAAATTTATTCAAGAAGAGAGGCAAAAAGAGGGCAAGAACCCCATAGCTACTTGGAAGGGAATGTTAGCCAAGGTGAAAGAGGCATACATCCTTGAAGATTATGAGATCCAGTTGCATAAGAGGAGACTAAATTTGAGACAAAAAGACTTGGATGTGTGTAGCTACACTGAGGAATTTCAGAAGTTGTGTCTGAGATCCAAGGCAGTGGGGGATGAGAGCATCAAGTTAGCCAGATACTTGAATGGCTTGAGATGGAATATACAAGAGGAATTAACCTTGTTATTCCCGAACATCATGCACAAGTGCTATCAATTGGCACAAAAAGTGGAGGAAAAGAGGAAGAAGAAACAAGAACAAAACAACAGAGGCAAAGGTAGGGCAAGAGATGGCAGAGGGAATCCAAATTGGTTGAGCAAAGTGGGGATTCCAATAGCAAGAGCAACTATAGAGGAAGGGGATCTAGCAACTCTAGTAGAGTAAGGTCTAGTGGATTAGGAAGAGGGTCCTATTTTTCCACCATGAAGGGCTACAATTTCCATCAACTTGGACACCCGGCCTATAGATGCCCTGAGAAGTCTTCTTCATCCCAAGGAGGTGAGAGGAGAGTAAATTATGCTCAAGAGGATGCAGCAAACATTAAAGTGTCAGAAGTAAGTTTGGATTCAAAGGTTGGAGAGAACCTCATGATAATAAGAGACTTTATTAAAAAACCGGTTAAGGAGGAACCTAGCCAAAGGAGATCCTTGTTCAGAATAAAATGTAAGATCATGGGAAAGGTATGTAGAGTGGTGGTGAATTCAGGATCCACAGACAACATAGTGTCAGAGGAAGGGGTGAGTAAGCTCAATTTGCCAAGAATACCACATAGTGATCCTTATATAGCTACATGGCTCAACAAGGGGCAGCATGTTCTTGTAAATGAACAAACTTGGGTGGAATTCACTATAGAAGGCTACAAAGACAAAATCTTGTGTGATATCTTGCCCATGGATGCTTTCCACCTACTCCTAGGTAGGCCATGGCAGTTTGACAGAAAGGCAATACACCATAGAGAGAAGAATTCTTATACCTTACAAAAGGATGGAACCACCTACAAAATCCAGTCCATAGGAGACCAAGTAGAGGGTAGATCCAAAGGTCCTAATGTGTTGTTGGTTGGTGAGAAAGAGTTCATTAACACACTCAAGGAGGGAGAAGGAGTGGGGTTTGCCATTGTTGTAAAGCCAAAAGAGGACAGCAAGGAGAAGAAGATGAGTATTCCTAAAGAATTGCAGCAGGTCCTAAATTAGTTTGAGGACATCATTAGTGATGCAACACTAGCTACATTGCCTCCTCAATGTGCCATAAGTCATCAAATTGACTTTATACCCGGAGCTTCTGTGCCCAATAAGGCAGCTTATAAAATGACATCGGATCATAACAAGGAGATAACCAAGAAAATACAAGAACTCCTAGTCAATGGACTAATCAGGAAGAGCATCAACCCATGTGCAGTACCCACCGTTTTGGCTTCAAAGAAGGGAGGTACTTGGAGACTTTTCACTGACTCTAGAGCCATAAACCGGATTACTGTCAGATATAGATTTCCCATCCCAATAATTGAAGACTTGATGGATTGTTTGGGAGGTGTTGAATACTTCACCAAGATAGATCTCAAGAGTGGTTACCACAAAATTACAATAAAGGAGGCTAATGCATGGAAGACATCCTTCAAGACTACAAAAGGACTATATGAATGGCTTTTTATGACATTTGGACTCACAAATACCCTTAGCACATTCATGAGACTCATGAATGAAGTACTCAAGGACTACATTAGTAAAAAAAAATTTGTTTACTTAGATGACATCTTAATTTTTATCAAGTTTAAAGATGAGCATCTTAAGCATATAGAAATTGTCTTGAGTAAACTTTTTGATGAGCAATTAACCATAAATTTGGAGAAATGTGAGTTTATGAAACAGGATTTGGTGTATCTTGGGATTGTAGTCTCAAGAGGTGATTTAAGATGGATACCTCTAAGGTGGAATCCATAACCAGTTGGCCCACACCTAGGACAACAAGTAAAGTGAGAAGTTTCCATGACTTGGCTTAGTTTTATAGGAAGTTCATCAGAGGGTTCAATGAAATATGTCCAATTTGTATGGACAAAGGAGGCAAAAAGAGGTTTTGATCTCTTGAATACAAAGGTGGCTACTCAACTGGTACTTATCCTACCAATATTTGACAAGCTCTTCACCATTGAATGTGATGCAAGCAACATAGCGGTTGGAGCAGTTTTGAGTCAAGACAATAGACCTATTGCCTTCTTCAGTGAGAAACTCAATGATGCAAAGAAAAGGTATTCCTCCTATGATTTGGAATTGTGTGCACTTGTCCAATCTCTTAGGAAATGGAGGCAATATACTTTTCCTAAGGAATTTGTGGTTTACACTGATAATCAAGCTCTTAGCTTTCTTAATTCTCAAGAAAAGTTAAACCATAGGCATATTAAATGGGTAGAGTATTAGATGTCATATACCTTTACAATTAAACACAATAAAGGACAATATAATAAGTTAGATCATGCATTAAGTAGGAGGTTACTAACAGTGCAAGAAGTGTAGCTTAAAAGCATTGGAGTGGATAGTTTCAAGTAATTGTATGAAGAAGATGAAGACTTTGTTGTTGCCTACAAGGTTTGCCAATGGTTTGGAAACCATTTTTAAAGTGAATATGAAAATTACACCATGGAAGATGGCCTTTTTTTCAAAGGAGGACAACTATGTGTGCCTAAAGGGTCTATGAGAGAAAACTTGATGCAAGAGAAGCATAATGGATGCTTGAGTGGACATTTTAGTTTGAACAAGACTTTGGAACTTGTCCAAAGGTTCTAATTTTGGCCTAAAATGCAAAGAGATATCAGAAGATATGTGGAGCAATGTGTAATTTTCCAAAGAGATAAGGGTACATCTTCCAATGCTGGTCTTTATCATCCTTTACCTATCCCCAATCATCCATGGGAGTGTGTAAGTATGGATTTTGTTGTTGGTTTGCCTAAAAGCAAATCAGGTTTTGATAGCATCTATGTTGTGGTAGATAGGTTTAGTAAGATGGCTCATTATATTCCATGAAAGTTCACTCATGATGCTAGTCACATTGCACACTTGTTTTTCAAAGACGTTATTAGAATTCATGGTTTACTTATCAGCATTGTGTCAGATAGGGATGCAAAGTTTTTTGGTCATTTTTGGAAGACTTTGTGGCAAAGATTAGGTACTAATTTGTCTTGTAGTTCAACCTATCATCCCCAAATGAATGGCCAAACTGAGGTGGTCAATAGAAAACATGGAAATCTACTTAGATGCCTAACAAAAGAGTATGGTTAAGCTTGGGATCAGATCATCCATCAAGTTGAGTTTGCCTACAATGATAGTGTGAATAGTTCCACCGGTAAAAGTCCTTTTTGAGTGGTGTATGGCATTCATCCTAGAGGAGTTTTGGAGCTCAGAGATGTGGGAAAGATGGGATAGTAGAGTGGACATGCCTTAGACATGGCTCAATCAATACAAGAGGTTCGTGAACACGTTATGATAGCCCTATTGGACACTACTCAAAGGATCAAGGATAAAGAGGATGAGAAAAGAATAGATATCCAATTTGTTGTTGGTGACATGGTGATGGTACATTTGAATAAGGAAAGACTTTAGAAAGGTGTCCCTAGCAATCTTCAAATGAGGAGGATCGGTCCTTGCAAAGTTTTGGCCAAGTATGGCAATAATGTATACAAGGTAGACTTACCAGGTGATATGGCTTTGTCACCCATTTTCAATGTGGAAGATTTGGTGCAGTATATGGGCACACTTCTTAAATAAGATAGAAAAATTTTAGAGGTCTCTCAAGCACTTCCAAACCTGCCCTTACCAACTGCACCTATTCCCCAAGCCGAGAAGGTGTTAGATTCTAGAGTTTTGAAGAAAACAAGGCATACCACCTACATGCAGCACTTGTTCAAGTGGCAGCACCTTCCAGCATCAGAGGCTACTTGGATACCTAAGGCAAACTTCTCTAAGCATGGAGTTCCACTTTCTTTGCTGCCTCAAGGAGTCGCTTGACTTATTTTCATTGGGGGAGTATGGTGCAGGAGCACCTAGTTTTGAGTAAAACTTCTTCATTTTGGTGTGTTTGTTCATATTTTGGTTTGAGATGGTGAATAATATTCTTCTCTTAGGTCCTCATATGTTTTTGAAATTTTTTGGTAGGTTGAATGTCCTTAGGACAATGCATTTGCTCAATTTTGGCTAGTAAGCGCTTGTAACCCTAAAATGTCATAATCTTGCATTTTGATGTAAAATAACTTGAATAGCCTTGTTTGGCATTGGTAAATGTTTATTTTATTTTATTTAGTCATCCTAAATGGTTTGGAGGAGAAAACAAAGCATATAAGGCGAAAATGCACTTTTTGGCAAAAGTTGTCAAAGTTGCTTGACAACTTTTTGCAACGTTAAGCAACTTTTTGCATTTTTGAGCAAAGAGTTGGTTAGGAAACTGATGGAGAGTTATTTAGGCCAAAAATGGCATATAAATTCCCTTATAATGAATGTAATGAGTTTTTTGAACGCCTGGAGTAGATTGTAATACAAATTGGAGTCCATTTTTGAGTTTTA
This sequence comes from Cryptomeria japonica, assembly GCF_030272615.1. NCBI lineage: Eukaryota > Viridiplantae > Streptophyta > Pinopsida > Cupressales > Cupressaceae > Cryptomeria > Cryptomeria japonica. The sequence goes on along the minus strand of NC_081407.1, from coordinate 891,723,098 downwards.
CCTTGTGTTTATCAAAGAATTAGAGCAAAAGTCCGTACTTAATGGATTGATTGCATTTCTATTCTTTTCTTATTATTTTTCGAATGCTCTTGTAGTGCTCAAGAAGTATTTTGATTAGTTTTTGTGCAATTTTGAATTGATTTGTTAATTTTGTAAGCTCTCGGCCTAAGTAAGGGTTTGAGAGGCCCAAACATGGTTCCACCTTGAAGTCATTTGAGTTATTCTCAATAACCCTTGGGACTCAAGCCATGGAACCTTTTTACAGTGTAAATATTCTTTATTTTCCTTTGGAGGTCATTGAAAGGTGAATTAGCATCATTTCCTAGACGAGCTTAGTCATAGGTCGATTAGGAAATGAATGAAATTATGCAAGCGCTTGCAGGGATGAGCAAGTTTGGAAGTGTAGAGTGTTTAGAACGAGCAAGTGGGGTCTAGCAGAGCATATGTGTGAGTTTGGAGGTGTGGAAGATCAAGGAAGACACCAAACCCTTAGAAAAAGACCAAAAGAAGCCTAAAACCACCTAAAACAAGCATTTTTTGGGTTTTGTACCTATACAGTCATACTGAGATTTATCATGTCATAAATTGGAAACTACTCCCAAAATGGTATCCTGATCATCAAATATTTTGTGTGAATCTTTGGGGAAATTGTGAGCAAATCTACAAAAATTGGTTAGGTAGGGATAATTGGGGCTCTAGGGCTACTAGGCCTAGAAAATAGGGAAAGGAAGGAGCGATGGGGCAATGAATCAAACCCATACTCAAAACTAGCTGATTACCCTTGGAAAACATCATAAACACCTACTACAACCTCTGCAAGAATTTGTTAGGAGTTTGAGGGGGTAATGCCTCGCGGGGAAACCCCAAAGGGTTTAAGATAAAACACAAGAATTGAATGCAAAATTTTTTTTTTTTAAATTTAAACACAAAAAAATGATACAATGAGATATCATAAGATTAGAAAACACATCGAAAGACTCAAATAACACCTAAAGAGTTTCCCGACGTGATTAATTAATTTAACACTTAACTCAACTCATGCTAAATAATCCAATTAAGTTGATTAACTTAATGACAAGGTAATACTTTCAACAAGGGTAAATTCTTCTGGTATGATAAAAATATAGATAATGTGATAAGTTTCATCCATTGAGGTTAAAAGTATAGATAAAATGATTAAGTTCATCCATTAAAATTTAACCATACATTACGTTCAAACTTTTCATTAAAACATAAGTCATGCATCTAATTTCATAACGTAGTTTAATTTTATCATAAGCTAATGAATACTTTCCATGCATACTTAATTGCATTATCAATACCTGAATACATTCTATTATTCAAAACTACATTCTTTCATGATCTAGATTACTACATTTAATCAGATGACTATATACATGCATTTAAGATTAACTTCATCTAATCCACATTATACATTTTAACATAATGCCATCCATACATGCTAAATTAAAAAGGAAACATAAGAACATAACATCACATAACACTGAAATGATATTGCAGTTCACCCCTAGTGGGCTACATCTCTGGGTCTACTCAACTACAAGACCCCTCTGATAATAAAAATAATGAAGAATACATAAGGTCGCCTCATTTACAATCCTGCCATCAAGGCGTACATAAACCAATAATAAATACGACCACATCGGTCAAATAAATACATGAATGATCCCAGAATAGGAAAGGATTCAACTGAACATGATAAGAAGCAAATACAAGATCAACTGGTGCATCCGCAAAACTAAATATTTGCAACCCATCATAAGAAAACCATGGTCTAACACAAATATCAATTTCTCACAAGGGAACAAACAACAAGATGACTCCTCAACATTGCTTCTATCAAAGACAGCAAAACAACACACTAGCGAACATAACGGACAAGTGTCATCACATAACCTGGTATGGTTACCATGGCAGGTCTTCATAGGTTCCGGCCCCATCCACTAGGTTACCCTAGCAACCTATTTTGAACCTCCGGCCCATCCAAGCCTCATGTGGACCCACACATCCTTTCATGAAGACAAGGTTGATGGTTTGCCATTTCAGGCCTTCTCACTACATGTCGAGTCTATACTAGCACTCATCCCATATGTGAGGCATAATTAACTTACTTAGTGATTCATTAACTAACTCTCTAATATGCTATTAGGTTATCACTTATTTAGACACACCTTCGATGGGTTACCCAGCAACAACTTTGGGTGTGGCCCCCAATCGAAAGCCACTTTCCCAAATGACACTAGACTATACTCGAACGAACTCCTAAACCAAGGAATACACAAGGTCAAGCAAATGAAGTTCAATATGGTATTAATACCAACTTGGTCAAATAAGACTTCATACGAGGTGCACTGTCTGACGGTACTCTAACTAGAGACCTAACCAGCTAACACCCGCATAAAGGACATGACCGGATACAACACCATCACAAGAAAATAGTCAAAACTCGAGATCAAGGACATAAGCAAGTACCCAAATAAACATGCGATAATATCCAACAATCACAATCAAGGTCTTGCCTTTTCTTAAGCAAATGTGAATACAGAAAATTAAGCATGCATAGGCATAGATTGGAAAAGACAATCTTCTTTCCTATTGTTTACACACAACAATCGATCCAGCTTTCTAAAGGATCTAAGTTTGATTGTTGTTTGTCTACTTTGTCTAGGTACAGGTCATTCATGGTTTTGTAACTCACTAAGTTCATTTGCATCATAACATTAATATAAATACTTCCTCATGAGTTTTCAACCAAAATCACATTAATACGAATATTTTATATGTAGAACACCCAATGATATAAAATCAAATATTCAAATTAATCAACTAAAATATGATATTTATAATTCAAAATAAAATAGCATTCTTATTCTTTTTCGAAATAAATTACCCACTCTCATATCTGCAAAACAAGCATATACTTTCAAAAAATGGAAATATACATTACAAAGGAAAATTAAAATCGATATTCATTTCTTCACTAAACCGATACTTCCTTGCATACATAGAGAAAAGTACAAATTAAATATATATATATATATATATATATATTTGTGATTAATAAAATATATACAATTAATAATTAATAATAAAATTTATAAATTAATTATTAATTAATTTATATATTAATCCTAGATTAATAAAAATATATATATTAAATAATAATTAATAATAAAAATTATATCAAAAACCTTTTTTTTTAATAAAATAAAATTTATTAACAAAAAAAAAACTTTATATTTTATTTAAAGCCCCCCTTGGGAAACCCACGGGCCCCACCACATGGTTCCCTTTCCCTTTGGGAAGGGGCTATGGGGACCATGCCATGGTCTCCACGCCATGGCTCTCCCCATGGCTTGGGGAAGCCATGGCTCTCCCCAGCCATGGGTTGAGGCCATGGCTCTCTCCCCAAAGCCCCAAAATAAATGTATATATATATATATATATATATATATATATATATATATATATATATGTTTGTGTGTGTGTGTGTGTGTGTGTGTGTGTGTGTTTTATTTATTTTATTAAAATTAATAGACAAAACACCAGTCTCTAGGCATTCTCAGACCTAGAAATTTATATTCTTCTTTTTTTTATTATTCTATTAAAACAAAAACCTCAAATCTGCAGTCTCTAAGACAATATTTTGAGAATCAGTTTCCAAAATATGAATTGTCAATTTATAAACCAAAATATATTTCTATATATAATTATTTTATTTTTTTAAAGCCAATGCATTTCCAAAACCATATAACCTAGAAAATGGCAGGGAGGATGAAAAATAATCAATCTATTGGAAATAAGAATTCCCAGCAAGCTAAAATTGGGAAGAAATTAACTAGCATATCCAAAATGCTCAAATCTGAATCTTTTTTTTTGACAAAATTAAACTATGAACAACCAACCCCTAGTTTTTTAATTTTGAAACAACCTGAGCAACCAAAATGTAAACTTGAGGTTGGAAAAGAAGACAAGGAGGGTTTGGATTGGAGATATAATTACAACTCTTTCATTTTCCCCAAAGAGATGAGATTTTTAATCTTCACAAACAGATTTCTACAAAATCCAAAACAATTTCTTTTAAACAAAGAAGCCAACAAAATAGACTAGAGATCTACTTGATTCAGTAATCTTGGAAGAGATTTTGATGAAGAGCCCAACCTGCAAGCTCAAGAAATCCTTTCTTCTGCAAAATCATCAAATTTTCATTCCCAAAAATATTCCCCAAAAATAATCCTCCCAATATTTTTTGAAAACCTAGGTTAAATGGTAAAAGTTTGACCAAAAATTCATTTTTGGATTTAAAATATTTTCATTTAAAATAAAATCCCAAAAATCATTCTTTCAAACTATATCAAATATATATTAAACTTGCTTTTCTAATTAAAATTCATTTTCTTAAATAATTGAAATCAACCTTTCTATTTACAAAATGCCAAAGAGATTAAATTAATTCTATTTCAAATAAATTTAATCTTTCCTTTCAAAATAACATAAACTGAATAAATTCATCATTTAGATTAACCATTTATTTGAACTTGCTACCAACTTGAATTGAGCAATTCTAATTAACAATTAATCGCATAAAAGGGAACCTATTTAATTTAGTCCCTTAGTTACAATGCGTAAACACCCATTTAATCAAGTTAAATACTAAGGATTAAATAATTAATTAAACCACACACAAAACACGCAACCCAAGAAGGCCAAACAAATAGATGACTTGCATACCCAGCCAAAGGGGATACTGATGGATGACTGACGGTGCTCACTTGAGCATGAATAGGGTCGAACGAGGGTCTTACGACCACCTAATCCAATTTCTAAGGGTTAATGAGGAGCACTAAAACCTGCGAACCCAGGTGGAGGCGAACCTCGCACCCATGTTGTACTGTACCTGCAATCTCCTGCAACCAAGAGTCATACATGCATACATATATATATAATAAAAGTGCTAGCTTGCAATTAATAACACAAATTAGGAGAACTAATAAACTTACATATGAATTGATGCGAAAACCACATTAATAGGTACGCACAATAGCTAAAACATCTGACTATAACATTATAACATGATAAACTAACCAAGGTCAAACTAAGATTAGAATATGATTAGGGCAGGGGTACTATAGAGTGTGTGAGGTTGGATTTACCCTTGTGAATCCCAACCATGCCTGAGCAACCAGTGAGCACATCTTGATTGGGAGCACTCCTACAGAGTTGAGATGTCTAAATTGAGTAGTAGACTAGATGAACAAAGAAGGGAGCCCACTATGACAACACTTGACTACCTTTTACAAAGGATTGACTCTCTTTGAGTATACCTCCCCATCACATTGTCGAGAACAAACCATTTTAACCACATGTATGTTGTTTTAATTTTTTTATTTATCTCATGATTTTATGACCACTTCCTATTTTGTAGTGTGGATTCCCAAAATGAAGTTACAGAGACATATGCTCTTTAATTGTTTATGCATTAACATAGTAAATTTGCCGAATCATCCTCCAAATTATTACATTATCCTCCTTAGAAATTTTTTTATATTTTTAATATTTCAAATAAAATTCAAACATGCAACTGATCATTGTACATCTAGAAGTAGTTGAAATGGTCAGAAATTAACTCTATTTGCAAAGTTTACATTCATCTTTAAAAATTTGGGGCCAAATTGCTTGGATAGGGTCACCTAGCACCCTACTCCTAATAGTTAGAGTGATGAAAAGGGTAATGAATAGGATATTGTGCCAATTTTACAAAAATGATCCTGAAAATAACCGCAATCAAGCATAAATTAGGTAAAAGCTAGGTAGAACCTCTAAAGAGCGTCCAAACTGAGTGGAATCACAAGTACATAAATTAGGTACAAGCTAGGAACAACTACCAAAGTGGGTCAAAACTAAGTATGAAATCATAAAGAGATAGAATTTACATGTTCACTACAATATTAATCATTCATAACCATATCATTAGTGTGTGCAAAATTATGTGTCGATCAAATTAAATCCTAAAATACATCAATGAGACTAAATATTGAAAGTAAATTAAGAAAATGAAACTCAAATTCTGCCTTCTCATGAGTGTCCCATTGTCCTCTCTCTCTAAGGATTCTTCAAGTCATTTTTTTCTCTCAGATTTTATGCACCTAGATTTCAGAATGACAACCTAGAGAATGAGATTATATTCAAATGCAAGGAAATCCTTACTACACTATATGATGATGAGGTAGATGATATGTAAATTAAGATATAGATCTTGTAAAAATGCTTCTATATTGATTTATACTAATGATAATGCTATGAGAATGAGAATGCTAAAAGATTGCTAGCATGATTAAATGTAGAAAATGATCTATTCTTCCTAAAATGCTTCTAAACTCTAGCTAGCTCTTAATTTGTGCCAATGAAGGCTTATTTATATATATTCCAAGGCTCGTGTCCTAGGTGGCAAAGATGGACGATCAAGATTCGATTTTAGGAAATGAAGGGCAGGAGATGGAGAAGTTAGAGAGAAAAATGGATCTTTTTTCTTTAAAGGGAAACAAGTGAAATGTGGAGGATGGAGAAGAAATAAGAATGCCAAGTGTCCTTAATTGGTTGCAAATTTGTTGAAGATATTTGATTAATTAAATATTTAGGAATATTTAATTTCTCAATTTGCTGCAAATGCCATGTGTCCCTTTTAGTTTGTCGAATTGGATGAAGATAATTGATTAATTAAATATTCAAGAATATTTAATTTTTGAGACACATGTTGATGTGGCAAACTTTGTGTGGCATGATAAGACACGTTCGTTAAATGATGTGGAAAAAAATTAGGATAGGAAGAATAAATGCCATGAATCATATAAATAAATTAAAGAATTTATTTATAGATAGAGGAATTAGACATTAATTAAATAATTTGTATTTAATTAATTTTTTTCAAGCTAATTTTTAAGTGTGTACAATTAGCATTTGTTAGATCCACTTTTGTGGTCCCCTAACTAAGCACTACTAAGCATGAATTAGGTACAAGATAGGAACAAGTACCAAAGTGGGTCCAAACTAAGTGCAAAATTGTGAAGGCATATAATTTGTGATGCTATAGTAGTAATCATTCCAAACTACATTAAAATTTCTTAGATTCACTTTGGTCAGTAATTTCTTGCAAAGAGACCTTAAATATTTGTTCACCCAGAATTTAAGTTGGTTCTTAGAACCAGCTCAATATAACTAGCATTCAATATCTCTCCAATAGTTTTCCTCTATTGAAATCACTACCAATTAAGCTATATTGAAATCACATCCCATAGATATTGGGTTCACAATTTGTAGTTTCTAATGCAAGAAATGCAATCACTACTCTTACATATGTGTCCTAATCTAAAGCATTATTTTTCATTTCACATCCCTCAAATGCTAGAAGAACAAAAACTAAATGGTGCATGGATGCAATGTTACAGAATCTGTATATGTATATGGAGTAAAATGGTTGAGATGTTATTAGATTAAGATCCAAATTTATTCCACCATCTTTAATAGAGTACCTGCAAAATCACATGAACACAAACACTAAAACAAACTGATCTGTAAGTTCATGAGCATTTTCACTCTATTACCTTCCTATCTTCAAGATTTCACAATGAATAATTAATGTTCACAGATTTTTTAGAACTACGCACACAAGCTATGAAGAATGGAAGAAAATGATTCAAAAACAAAAGATAAGTATGCAAGTAAATCAAACAACATTACAACACCAAGATTCTAATCAACAAGAGAGAGATTGAAATGTGAGGGACAAATGGTGCTATAAGTGTCCTCATACGGAAAGAGAATTGTGGGAGAAATGTGGGATTAAAGATGGTAGTTAGAGATAAATGTTTGTCCCACATTTATTGAGTGATTGCAATTAGTAAAGAATGAAGGAGATAAATAAGATGGATTATCAGGTGATAAGGATAATTAAGATGCATTTATGACATAAAGAATTTTAATTATTTAAGATAATGAAGTTATTAATAGAAGAAATAATTAATTAATTTAATTAAATTGACAATAATATCCATAGAAGAATCGTGATTAATGTATGAGGACATTTCATGAAAAATTTATGCATCTACATTTTGCCCCTCTTTGAGACAATGCAGCCCGTTGCGTTATTTCAAAGAAACTAATTAATAGATATATGACCCAGAGATATCCTAGTAAGGATGATAATAAATATGATACGCCCCCTTGAAAGATTGATTGAACAAATTGTGAAAAGATATTGAATAATTGAATATTGTGTGAGTGATTATGTTGAGATTCACATTTTATAAAAATGGACAACTGAGGGGAATAATTGAATAATTGATGGAAATGAGTAGTATGGCCGAATTGATAAGTTGATTAAGTTGATTGAGATTGATGCTAGTGCAAGACAAGTTGATCCAATAATTGATTAATTTGATTGATTTAGGGGCGACGAGATTTCAGAAGCAAGTTGATTGATCTGATAAATCAATTGATAAAGAGATTAAGAGACATGTATCAGTTGGATAAAGCATTTGATTGATCTCTCTGAAACAAGGAATCTATGAAGAGAATGATGAAAGAAATGATGGTGAGAAACGATTGATGTTAAAGATGAAAAGAGATTAAATGAAGAAAAAAAGAAAGGAAATGAAATGATAGAAGGAAGGGATGAAGGAATAAAAGAATAATTGATGAGAGAGATGAAGAAATTATGAAAAGAATGAAGATAATGAAAGAGGAATATGATGAAAGAAATGAAGATGAAAAAAAGGGAAGAGGAAGCGATGAAAATTTATGATCTTTTAAAGTGCTTATATCATCATCGATCTTATTATGGAAAAAGGATGAAATCATTTGGATATGGATTAGACCCAAATGAATCATACCAACCACATATAGGAAGACACATCTGATAGTGAAGGAATGCTCTAATTCACATTAGACCCACACTTCCTCGATGATCAAGTAGACAATCATGTCTAAAGAGTGTCTAGTAAGAATTTGGGGACTTGATGTCCATTCGAGCATCAGGTCTTCCCACCCTCGGAGAGGGCTCCCCCCATCATTGTAAGGTCTAATATATCTCACACAAGTGTGGATACATAAGGAGCTGACAAAATGGCTAAACACAAAGAAGTGGAAGACTTTCGCCCTATAGCCAATTTATATAGCAGACCGAAGTAAAAGAACCGCTTGGGTTATCCCCTCTCATTGGGCCCTAATGGCTTCTCGATAGGTAGGCCCTCTAAGCATAATAACAATTTCTCTTTCACCGAGGATCTCAAAGACAAGGGGAGAGGAGACTTTTGTTACTATCTCTTTGGGATCAACTAAAACAAAAATATGTACAAATGCACCCAACACATCAAACAGTTGATCTTTTAAGCACCAAATCAAAATGTGATTTAAGCTAAAATAAAAAATAGTTTGTTTGAAAATCACAATTTCTTCGACAAACATCGTGCTCCACACAAGTTATTAGTTTAAAGACATGATCTTTGACAAGCAAAATTGGATACCTCGCACAAATCGTTAGCCCTGCAAGATTAGTACCAATAATAAAAAATCCAATTTTCTCACAAGACTATTGATACAATTAATAACTAACATGAACTCCAAGGCGCAAACTAAGAACTAACAAGGGCGAAAAAACAAAACACTCTACTAACAAATGAACACAAAAACCCCTCTAAGAAACAAAAATAAAAAACCTACTAACAAACCAAAACAAAGGGTCTAATAACCAAACAAAAATATAGACTCAACTAAGAAAACAAAACAAAGACTTAACTACCAAACTAAACAAAAAAATCAGAGACTAACTAACAAAAAACACAAAGACACTAACAAGAGCTAACCATAGAAAGGCACTAACAAAAGCCAACAAAATAATAAATAAAATAAAAACTAATAAAGACTACTAACACACAAACTAATAATACTAACCCACTAAGAACTAACAATCTAATAATTAATAAAACAAAAATTACTAACAAAGATCAAACAAAGACAAAATTTAACAATACACAAAAACTAACAAATCAAAAAACACCAACTAACAAAGATTAAAACAAAAAAATAAGATAACAAAGACTAACAAATACACAAATGCTCCAATCAAATAAAACAAAACCTAGACAATCAAAATCAAAGCAAACCTTGAATAAAATAAAAACAAAAACACAAAAAGAATAAAAAATCAAAAATAAAAAGAACAAAACAATCAAACGTAAAAATAAAATCAAAAGCAACTATAAAACCAAGAACAAAAAACAAACTAAAAGCTAACTATCAAATTAAAAACAAAAACAAACTATACCTACCAAAAAACTCAACAAACTAACTAAAATTGAATCCAAAAGGACATGAGAACTGCCTAATAAGAATGCCTCAAAGAAATGCCATGCTCTGGAGATGCGCTGGCAGACATACATAAAAGTTGTGAAGCACAGGCAAAGAACACATGGATATTAGAGAATTGCACAAAGACACAAGGGAGAGCACAAAAAAATATAGTGTTGGCACAAATGCAAACTTTAGAAATTTTAAAACAGGTGTAAAGGCGCGTGCAGTGTTTTGACAAATAGATTCCAAGAAATATGGTCTCATGTTGCATGTCAACTATTTGAATATGCAAAATGTGGATGCAAACACTAGGTACGAACTATTGGACAACGCATGGAGAGGATGTGAAATGTGCAAAATGTGGAAGTCAAGACAAGACATGTGAAGTGTTTGAGAGACTGAAAAATGTGGATCACAATATGTTGTGGCTGCAAGATATGCCCAAAATTGTCTAATGAAAAGGTTTAAGAAGCATGGATAGCCATGATTGCAAGATATGTATAATAAATCTCTCACGTGGCTCATAAATGATTATAAGACATGTCTCAAAATGCTTTTTTAATAAGGCAATAGAAACATTCAACCAAATATAAAATAATGCAAATCACACCGAAGAGAAAATTGGTTCATGCAAGTAACTTAAATTTATCATTAAGTAGTTTGATGTAATGATGCCTCATAGAGATGTCAATAGAAGACTGTAGTGTGTGTAGAATATGTTTATTTACAACGAACTTGGATTGTTTGACAGAATGAAATGTAACGGTTTGATAGATTTAAAATAAGAGACATAAACAGACAAAATGAAGAAATGTTAAACCTGCAAACAAATGAAGTATTTAAAACTTCAAACAAATACCATCATTGCCTAGAAACAAGGCATTGTTAACCTGCAAATAAAGGCAATTTTTTGCCAGCAAACTTATATGCCATCTAGCAAAAACCAAATCAATAACAGGACAAAAGGTTGTCCCACCAGGCTTGCTAATGTAAATGGAGAAAAATGGCTGAGATCTTATTAGATTAAGATCCAGATTTATTACACCATCTTCAATAGAATACCTACAAAATCAGACGAATGCAACACTAAAACAAACTAATATCCAAGGTCGCGGGGATTTTGTCTCTATTTCCTTCCTATCTTCAAGATTTAGAGATGAATAATTAATACTCTCAAATTTTTCAGCACTATGAACCAAAGGCTATGAAGAATGGAAGAAGATGATTTAAAAATAAAAGATAAGCATGCAAGTAAATCAAACAATGTTACAACACCAAGATTCCAATAAGCAAGGGAGAGATTCAAATGTGAGGGGCAAATGGTTCTATAAGTGTTCTCATAGGGAAAGAGAATTGTGCAAGAAATGTGGGATTAAAGAAGGCAGTTAGAGATAAATGTTTGTCCCACATCTACTGTGTGAGTGCAATTAGGAAAGAATCAAATACATAAATAAGATGGATTATGAGGTTGTTGGGTGAATATTTTGCCACCAGCGTACTAATGAGAAAATATATGATTCACACACAGCTATGTTGAGAAATTAATCTCTCCTCTCATCAAGGGGAGGTTCCCTTTGAAATTTCTTCTCTAATTAATAAGAAAGCAAAATCTGTGGGTTTGTGTTGGGCATATAACTCTCTTTTTTCAGAGTCTATGTATTCTCCCTTCACCTTGTTACAATTTCTCTACCTCTTTAGATACTTAAAGAAAAGAATAATGAATTTAACAAACTACGTTAAATGTATTCTCCCTTCAACTTGTTACAATTTCTCTACCTCTTTAGATACTTAAAGAAAAGAACAATGAATCTAACAAACTATGCTAAAACTTACAGTCAAGTAGCACGAAGTCTCTCTTGAATGTAATCTTAACTCAAACTGATTATTACAAAAAGTTAGAAATTTAACTTGCAACTCAAAGTCTTCAAGTATGAATTCCTAATTCTTTAAAGTAAAAGTAACTACAGTAATACAAAGCCTACCACTAATCACCTAATTTATCAGAAGATTTCCCAAATATGCTAGGAGCACATAGTCTATTTGCATGATTCAGGAGCCCTTTAACCCACATAACAATATCTTCAATATCAAAGAAATAAAAAACATATATAATTAATGGACATAAGAAAATTAAATCATATAAACAATTTTCTTGATACAACACAAAGTTTGAGATCAATAAAATTGTTTTCTTTATTTGCTTGATAGAATTTTCACAACAAAAGCCCAAAGTCTTAGTTGAGGTAAAGATTCTGCAGAGTTTTGCTAAGCATGAAAAAAGATAAATATTTACAAATGAGGTCCTCCTTAAATAGGAAAAGAATGGAGAAAAATGTAGGCACAGTTGACTTATTCAACTGCACAGACCCACTTTACTACAACTACAGCATAAGGAAAACGTGCAGCTGCAAGAAAACTAGCAGCATCTAATGATGTAACTGTATAAAAAGAAAAAGCCAAAAAGGGGATGTTTTATTCATCTTTCTCCTCTCCTGATTTTTGTAAATCTTCGAACTTGCCAGGATGGCTTTCATCTTTGCTTCGTCCGGCATTGGGGTAGAACTTGTGATCACTCGAATGCAGGAAATTGCATCTTCAATCTTTACTTGTTTCTTTTGCATGTCCTTCAGCATGGATGCAAGGACTTCAAAACTGACCTAGATCTCCAATAGCTTATCAAATGTGTCAAGTGAGAAATCTGAGCTTGTGCAGTGATCTATTAAGGCAAGGAATCCCTATGTGATAGCTTTTCCAGTAACGAGATTCTAATTGCCATCATATAAGTAACAAGGAAGATCGGCAACTTTGGCAAAAATGAGATCAATCTCATCATCACCTTCTTTCTTTTCTCGATCCAGCTCCACAATCATCAACCTTATTGTCTCTTGCTTATGAGACAATAATGACAAGATCTGGATGTACTTTTCCCTTGTAGGAATTACCTTATTTTCAACAAGGAAATCTATCCTGAAGTCCTCCATTTTGCTCCAGAAGGTATTACTTTTCTCAACTTCCTCAATCTCCTATAATAATGAATTTTTGAGTCCTTGTATCTGACTCTAAATTACTTCAAAATCCGTCAATAGTCCCACTATTAAACTTAGAAGATGAGAGCCTTCTGACCTTAGCCGTGAAATCCACTCATCCATCACTTGGCCTTTATCTCCTACCTATTCAATCTTCTTTAGATCTTCGATGTCCATTAAGGATCCTATAGGCTCAATTTCTTGAGAAGATTGTGTGACCTTCAGAATAACATTGGTCAGATATTCACACTTCTGCTTCAATTCATTTTTCTTGTCCCTCTCCTGGTCCAATCTTCTCAACAAAGAATCAAAGGTTGTCTGAGAGTCCAATTTAACACTCTCATGTGTTTCCACCCCAAGCTCTACGATCTGCATGGTGTAATCCTCAGATCATATGTTGCCTTTCTCCTTATCTGACGATGGCACCATGACCTCAACATACTTTCTCTTAGAAGCTGGGTCTACTAACACCCGAGATACTATCTTTGGCTTCTTTGTTCCCTTAGGCTTTGGAGGAACCAACCGCTCAAAGTCAAACTCATCTAGAGAAATTACCTATTTTTTTCCTCTTAGGGGCCACTACTGTTAGAGTATTCAGGTATTTACTTGATTAATTAAACATTATTTGTTTAATTATTTAAGTTCCCTTTATCTCTTTTACACTTAAGCTAACTTTAGGTGCATATAATTAATTATTATGTGCAAACCTAGGTTTTCCCTTTTAGGGTTTCTTGACCTATTAAAGGTTGAGTTCTTTCTTTTCATTTTATGAAGAAGGAATATTATTGACAATACATTTTGGAGCATATTTTTCCTGTGTTTTGTTCCTTCTGTGATTTGGTTCCTTCCTTCTCCCTGTAACAGGTTTTTCAGCTTGCAGAGATTATTTGTGCTCCTGTGGTGTTGTATTTTCTTAACTCCTATATGGTATCAGAGCTTCAGATCTATAGCTACCTATTCTTGTTTTGAGAATTTTTGGCTTTGGAAGCAGAAATGGGATTTCAGAATTTTTGATGTACCTAGGGTTTGACCCTTTTTTAGCACTTTGGGCCTAAACGAACCTCACCATCGTGCTCAAAAGGCCCGAAAACCCCTATGGTCATATAAAATTTGACCTATTTTGGTTCCTGAGCCGCTAGGTGAATTTTTTTTTCTCAGATCCAGGCCATATGAACCTGGCACGCAGATCGAGAAAAAAAAATTTGTCTTTTTACGGCATGCAGACCGAATTTTTGCTTTTGTATTAAAAAAATTTATTGAAAAAAAAGCAAAGAATAGGGTTTTACAAAAAAAAAAAAATTGTTTTTTTGGGGGGACAACCCCACGGTATGCAGGGTACCGTGGGGCCCCCTGCCTTCACGCAGGCCCTGTAGGACCTCGGGCCCCGCACCCCTACCAGCCTCCCTGCACTTTCTGGCACCGCCGGCCCTCGCCTACCCGGTCCTGCACCACCAGCCGCCACTGCCTGTGACCCCCGCCTACCGGCTCCTCTGCGCCGCCGTGCTCAGCTCGCGCTGTCGGCTGCCCTACTCTCACCGCCCGGCCCCTTCTCCTCCCGATCGCCGCTCAACTCCTCAGCCCACCACTCACGCCCGGCCACCACTCCGCTCCCCGGCCACCGCTCCTCCCAGCCCCTGCTCCGCCCGGCCCCCTGGCGCCACCCGACCACCGAGCTCAGCCGCCGGCCACTCGAGCTCTGCCCGTCTGCCACTGAAGCACTTCTCCCTGGCCACCTCCGCCCAAACAAGCCACCAGACTCCCTTTTTTGGTTTTTTCAAGGGGGGTTTGGTTTTTTGGCTCTATCTTGGGCATACGGAGTCATTTTTTTCAAAAAAGAATAGGCGTCGAAAAGCTGGTTCCGAGGCCAACCTCATGGTGTTGGTATTTTTTTTCCAATTTTGTTGTTTGACTATGTTTTTTTCTAGTCAAAGTGAGGTCTAGTTTTTGCACTCCAGGAGCCATAGAATGAGCATCCGACCTCCGTTTTTCAAAAAATTTATATTTTTGGAAAGCGCGTGTTGTGTACTTTACAGCCATCTGAGTTTTATTTCCATATTCTGCTCCATGCATATTTTATTCATTTTTTTTTCTTTTTAGCACTCTGGTGGATATCATGGTTGTTTTAGGTCCTGGGATCTCTTCTCTAAGTAGGATGTCTTTATTTTGGTTCACGTTTCTATTTCTAGTCTTATTATCATTGTAGCTTGTATTTATGCAAACACACTGAGATAAAGTGTCATCATGCATTGTTTACTTGGAATCTTGCATATCTTGTGTCTTGTTGTACATGCACTATTGATCAAGTGTCATGAGGGGGTTGATGTTTTCCTGTTGTTTGTCATCTTCGTTTGTCCAGTGAGTGTTCCTTCCATGAAATTTGCCTCATGATGATGTGTCTCAACACCTTTGATGTTCTTGGTTCTTTGTCATGCAGTTGTTTTTTTGGTAGTCCTTTCCAATGTTCCTATCCCTCTCCCACTTCCACATTATGGGGAGGTTTATCCTGTTGGTTCTACTACTTCTGTGGTTTGATTGATCAGCTCTTTAGGCTTTGGTTTCTCATGCCATCTGTATCTTCGATTTCAGTTGTTTTTGCCTTGTTTGCCTCCTGATTTGAGTAGTGTCATTTGAGGGAACTCATGCAGATTACAATCTTCTCTGCCTAGTCATGTTCTAGTTCAGTGGATGTTCATCAGATCAACAGTTATTCTTCGACAGAGTTTGCAGGTTCTTCATGCTTTAGTGATATTCTTTTTCATCTCTTTTTGGAGTAGAGTTTTGTTCCCACATGGTTTTCTCTATTTCTCCAGTTCATAGAGATTTCATTGTATTTGGGTACCTGATCAGGCCTTGTTGCCGGGACCCATCTTTATTGCTTTCAGTAGTTGTTCTAGGTTTTAGCTTCTCCCAAAGTCTATCTTAAGGGGGGGTGTTAGAGTATTTGGGTATTTACTTGATTAATTAAACATTATTTGTTTAATTATTTAAGTTCCCTTTATCTCTTTTACACTTAAGCTAACTTTAGGTGCATATAATTAATTATTATGTGCAAACCTAGGTTTTCCCTTTTAGGGTTTCTTGACCTATTAAAGGTTGAGTTCTTTCTTTTGATTGTATGAAGAAGGATTATTATTGACAATATATTTTGGATCATATTTTTCCTGTGTTTTGTTCCTTCTGTGATTTGCTTCCTTGCTTCTCCCTGTAACAGGTTTTTCCGCTTGCAGAGATTATTTGGGCTCCTGTGGTGTTGTATTTTCTCAACTCCTATAACTACTTCCATCCAAGGGGGTAATTCTAGATTGGCCAATGTAGTAGCTCCTTGTTGATTTGCAGTTAAAGTTTCAGGAGCAGGCTGACTGGAGCTCAGAGTCGTTACACTTGTCAATGTTGTGATATTTGCTGCTATTGACACCTCTTTAATTACTGATAGGAGGGTTGAAGGCGTCATGGATGCAACTTCAGCACTTACCAATGGTGGAATTTTTGTTATGGTTGTAGTAACAGGTAAGTTCACTATAGATTGTTCTTCAAGTGCCCCTTCCAAGGCTTCATTAAAATCCAGCATTGTAGATTCAACGGTGGATGAAGAAAAATCATTCAAATTGGAGAAATTGGTTAGTGTGAAAAACTGTTCAGCAGCCTTTGACTGCTCCATGCCCATACTTAGATCTCCATCTTGAAAATCCTCATCCTCCTGATCGAAGTCGGAATCAATAGAGTGGACGATCACCTCAGAATGAGTCGATACCTATGAAGTGATATGGGCATCAACTCCACCTAGATGTGATGTTTCTTCAACCTATTCTTCCTCTTGTTGAGGAATTTCACCTTCTTTAACCACCTTCTCTTTTTTAACTTCACTGGCAGGCGGTTGTTCTGGTTCTTTTGTCACTACTTCTTGTACTGCTGATGATGATTCACCCTTCTTGGAACCTTTAACCATGAATTTAATCATGGGCCCTTTCCCCTTATATTGTATCACCGCAGCTGAAGATAGTGCTTGTGGATCTACCCTACTTTTTGTTCTTGTCTCAGCTATAGTCATCTTGCCAACCGGGCTATCACTATTATCATCATCCCCTGAACTAGCAAGAAGTTGTTTCATCCTAAGATTTTTCTTTATCATCCAAGCATTGGTGTTTGCTAGGATGGGAGCAATCCTTTTAGTGATATATTTGCTTTCCTTCTTTGACCATTGCACAGGAGGAAGTGGAGAATCAACAATCTCTTCTCATAATAGACAGGGTCTATTATGTCATCTGTGTCTTCCATGGTCATTGGGATCTTTGCTAAATACAATTTTTCAATTTGTTCCAAGGTAAGACGATTGAAATCCATCCTTCTTATATCCTCCTCATTCTGACAATCTACCCAAACATCTTCAAACTATAGACATGGGTATAATTCCTCTTGAGTTTGTTCTTTATGCCATGAAAGTCAAAATTGTTTCATGCCTTGAATCTTTGCATAGTATTCCATTGCATTTCATCCTCCATGTTCTTGGCTTTAGGGTTGGTTAGGACTGAGTACCTATCGATTGACTCTGGGAACTTCAACCCAGTCTTATGTGCTTGTGATTTTTTTCATGCACATAAATTAGTTGTCTACACAACTCCATGAGAATGATCTTGTCAGAAGGAAATCTTGGTAGAATAAAAGGCTCACCTCAGAAACATCCAATTCAGATGTAAGTGAAAGTAGGAAATTGAAGGAAAACACATCCAAAATGAGATACCCTATTATAAGCAGCCTCTGATAATCTCTGCTCCTGCAGGCCCTTACCAAATATGCACTTCCATACAGAAAACAAGGCATCATTAACTCTTTTGTAGTGGCTACCTTGATTCTTGATGGTAAGTTGATCATAATATTTCCAGACAGGCACTAATCTTCTATCACCCTTGGTAGACAAACCTAGATATTGCCTCATAGAAGCAGCTGCATAAACTAGGTATGAGGTCATGTAGAATTTCAATGTTACTTTGACCTCCTTCAATTGAGCACAGAGCGCATCGCTGATCTGTTCATCCCAATCAATTCTTACAGCCCCTTTCCTAATTATATTCATATAGTAACACATCCAGGTTTGAAAGTAATGAGAGTCTTTTAGCCCCTTTACTCTTGACAACATGGTAACTATGTCGTTGTATTCCTCATTGAAGTCACTCCTATGGAAGGACTAGGGCCATTGTGAGGTAGTAGAATGTCTGGAAGTAGATAGGTACACAGTGTTGACCACTTTCTTGCATTTAACTTCATTTTTCTCATAGTACTCTTGAGCACTCTCATGAGAAATGTCAGCTACTTCTTCAACTGGAGAGCCTTTGAAGACACTGTTGAAAAATACACTATCCAGAGTCATGATGACATTCTGATCTGCATCCTTCACCTGTCTTGTATTCGGATCAAAGTGATCCACTATTGCAAGTACAAATTTTGGGTCATGAGTTGCAACTGGGAAGGATGCATATTTATGCAGCTCAGATTTGATCAGATTGGTTAAGCAAGCAGGATCTTTCTCAACTCGGTCAATAAATTCTTGCATACTAACATGTCCAATCTTAGTATCTCTGATTTCCTTAATATTTGAGTCTACTAAACTCTCTGGGTACATATTTAAGTACTTATCATACTTGTACTTCATCTTTTTTGTTGATGTTTTACCCGAAGAAGATTCCAATTGACTTGTGTAAGGCTCGGGTTTATCTTGAGGGAGCTTTGACATTTATGATGACTGCATTCAACATTGAGGATTAGCTCTTTTGATAGTTATCATCATTATCAAAATCAATTTTTCTCAATCGGAGCAAAAAATTGGACTCAAAACAGGCATAGGAGTAAAACTGCCAAAAACAGCAAGTCGAGGAAAAAAGTCCGACATGCTCTTTTGAAAACAAAATTTTCACATCGGACTTTAAAGTCCAATGTGCAAGGATAAACATCTTAATTAGAGTCTAATGTGCAAATTTGGGGTAAGTTTATTAGCACATCGGACTTTAAAGTTCGATGTGCAATCTGGGGAAGATCAATAGCACATCGGACTTTAAAGTCTGATGTGTTGTTAGGGAAAAAACAAAGATTGACATGTCGGGTTTTAAAACCCGATATATCAATCAAATCCTTGATTCTTTGCATATCAGACTTTAAAGTCCAATATGTGAAGGTTATCATCGCACATATTGGACTTTAAAGTCCGATATGCGAAGAAGTTTCCATCCAGCTGCAGATCGGGTTTCAAACCCTGCCATGCAGGTTGGAGAAGGATAAGACTAGGAGGGAAATCGGAGTTTAAAGTTTGATTTCCCTCTCGACACACCAAGCAAAACCTGAAAAAATAAAACAAGGCGGAAAAGGGAAAAAGCAGACAAACAAGAAGAAAAAACCCAAAAAGAAAACACAAAACCCTACCTTCTCTACCACAATGATCGAAAAACCCGATGGTGATGTGATCAAATCCGAGTTGCAACGAGCGAAAACGGAGGACGATGCACGGAGAAGAAGAAATCACAAGAAACAATGAATAAATGAAATGCAAAATTAAATAAATACACCCTTTAATTAACAATAAATGTTGCATTGATTGCTAACTCACAATGCATGTCGGACTTTAAAGTCTAACATGTAGGCTAAAAACTTGTGCAAGTCAGACATTAAAGTCTGACATGCACTCTCCGGCCAAACAATCTACAATTCGGACTTTAAAGTCTACCTGCAGGTCGGACTTTCAAGTCCGAACTGCAGGCCTAAAACCAAACATGGGCACATCGAACTTTAAAGTCCGATGTGCACAAAATTTGCAAAGAAGGACCCTACAGTTTGAACTTTAAAGTCCGAACTGTAGGTAAAACTAAAAACTTAGTCAAACTTTGAAAACACTAAAAATGAAAAGCAGGAAGCTAAATGAGCTAACCGACGGAGTCGATCAAGCTCTCCCGAAGGTCGTAAGGTACAAAACAAACCAGTTTCGTAGGGTTGCCTCACGATTTTGGCGTACTGAAATCGAGGACAACATAGGTAATAAGGATAAATAAGATGAATTTATGACATAAAGAATTTCAATTATTTAAGACAATGAAGTTATTAATAGAAGAAATAATTATTGAGTTTAATTAAATAGACAATAATATCCATAGAAGAATCATGATCAATGTATGACATTTGATGAAAAATTTATGTGTCTACAGTATAATCCCCTTGACCCATAACCAGAGAGAACTGTATTTCTCTCTGAAATTACAATTGACCAAATTTGACGCATAACATACTTTTATTTCTTAGGATGGAAATATTCTACTATCTATAATTGTTGAAATGATGAATCTCTCGATGAAAACTGCGTAAAAGAGATACAAACATTATTATTCTTACTTTTTTATAATCATTACACTATTAATCTCACTGAAGCGTAATAGCTCTTAACACAAAGGAGAAATGTTTATTACATTCGTACATTTTACAACAATTGCGATCAAAACTATCTTTCCATCCAAACCATGACTAGACATATGTCATAAACTAACAATATACAAATGAGAAGACTGCAAATAAATAGCTCCCATATAGATGTCATTTAATGGTTACATATCTAAACAAACACTGCAATGAAATAAACTTTGCACAAAGCTCATGAGACCAAATATAAACTAACACAAGGCATTGTTTTCCTCACCTCCTTATACAATATAATAACATATAAAAAATAGAAGAGTTTCAAGTAGTTTATGTAAACAATTGAACTGCTTGAAAAAAATTTTGTAAGCATGTAAGTTAAGGATATAAAACAACTTTTCTAGGGGGAAATTGTGCATACAACTTTACAACAACCCTCTCTAATCTACACCAAACTAGATAATATAGCACAATTGAAATTTTGATTAAATTTATAGAAGGAGTAAGAATTTTGTATATTGATTGTGGTTAATCCACCAATGATCAAATGCCTTTTCCATAATGCAAATATCCTTTCAATATTCGATCTATTCAATAGCCTACAAAATAGACTATAAAACAATGAAAATAAATTGAATATAGGATCCTGCTGGGGAACACAATTCTATTTAGGAAACCAATGGTGCCAAGGTCATCTCTTTAAACCCTATAATTATTTTCCTATTGGTATAAGCACAAACAAAGTAAACATATAGAGTGATGATGAAGATATTGTTTTTGTTGAAGAGAAAAATATCGAGAAACCATGCACTAGTGAAGCAATGTTAACAAAATCTTTAGTATATTACTAATAACTAATGGAACACTCATAGAGTAAAGACAATATACCTTGGGAAATGCTTTTAATAAAAATCCTAACAAAAATGATACCCTCTTGCCTTATTAACTTAATTGAATTCATAATACAAATAGACATTTCCCACTTGTTCTTAACCCAAATCAATGTGCAAGTATTAATAGGCATATCGATATGAGAAACTTCTAAGCAGTATTAGAATAAAATGGGTATTGAACTATGGATTGAAAAAGCACCTATAAGAGACTAAAAACATTCTTCGGGAGCTCTCACCTCCATGTACCCTCTCTTGTGGCATGGTGTGAAGTATGCAAGAGGGTGCAAAGCAAACAAACTATACTATAAATTTCAAACATGTGCACAATAGAAAAGGTCAAATGCATTCCTTTTAGCTTTATTGTCTGGAAAATACATTTTCTTGAAAGTAGTTGACGATTTATTGATGAATCCTTTTTGTGAAGAGCGAATGTTTACATAGTGTCACACTTTTATAAAGAAAAAAGCCAACACAAATATAAATTGTCAACCCAGATTGCCTAAAATTGATGTGTATTTTTTCAAATTTTAAGATTATATAAACTAAAGGAATATCAAACTCTTAATAAAGTGTATGTATATAAAAAAAATTAAATTAGTTAGATACATGTTTTGATAAATTTATGATCTAATAATTTAAATTATTGGTTATTTAATAGTGAATCAAGGTTGCTAGGATGTCACAAAAAATATAGAAAATTGGTTTTTCCCCTAAGTTTCCTCCCCTTAAATAACTTCAAAATCTAGTACATGCAAAAAAGAAAAAAAAAACTCATTTTTGATGAGTTTTTTTTTTTTTAATATTTTCTAAATTCAAATTTCACTTGAAGCTTATGACATCCCTAGCCTTTTCAGCAAGATTTAGTTCTAGGAAATGGAATAGTGATTATGTTGCCCAACAAGGCATATCTTGAATTTAGTATGATCTACAAAATATTTTTTAGAACACTACTTGTGCATAGAATGTGATCCACATCAAAATTTATATCTTCTATTATATATGGTAAACATTACAATGACCTTTACTATTGTGGGAAGAACTGGAATTCATGGACATTAGTGAGTAGAAAATAGCTCACTTGAAAATCGAGCATCTATTGTATCTACTAAAGGTAGAGTGTTTTCTTAGGTTTAAGTAATTACATTAATAATCAAAATTGGTTTGGTGCTCGAAGAAACAAAAAAAACACCACAGAGATCCATATCATATCCATGACATTCTACATTTCTTGCTCTCTAAAATTCAAAAGGTTCCAATCTTATTCAACTTGCCTCTACCAAAATATTGTATTCTAAATATTGTAGCTCTTCTTTTTTTGTATATTTCACTTCGCAAAAACTAACTAAATGATGTGAACTCTCTACCTCCTGACTCTCATGGCCCTCTTCCAATATTAACCATCCTAACTTACAGATTGTTGTGATTTATGAAACTTAACAATCTATGAAAGTATTAAAGTATATCAATGTTTATTTGTCATTTCTACCTATAATTACATAATCAGTGCTTAACATGTGCAATTTGCATAAAAAATTAGCATTTTTAATTTATTTTTTTACATCATTCTCTATGCCAAAAACCTACATGCACTTCTTTGCCACATATAACTAAATTTGAGGAATTTTTTAGGATAGACAAAATCACAACTAGCTCCCAATATTCATCATCGAGAACAAACCATTTTAATCGCATGTATGTTGTTTTAATTTTTTTATTTACCTCATGATGCTATGATCACTTCCTATTTCATAGTGTGGATTCCCAAGATGAACTTACACAAACATATGTTCTTTAATCTTTTATGCATTAATATAGTAAATTTGTCAAATCGTCCTCCAGATTATAACTTTATCCTCCATAGATACTATGTTTATATTTTTAGTATTTCAAATAAAATGCATACATGCAAATGATCATAGTACATCTAGAAGTAGTTGAAATGGTGGGGAAATAAGGTCCTAAGGATTCAAACTAAGATCTTAATTGCCCAACACTATCATGGGGAACATAAATAGTTTCAGTTATAGTCCTAATAGGGGAGCTGGACACTTTGGATCTATGTTCCATTTTTAGGGTTGGATTTGATATTGATAAGTGATATATGTTTCATGATAGAAAAATGATAAATTTCAATAATAATTTAGTAAACAAAAAAATAAAAAGTAAGCATAATAAGCTAGATTTGAAAAAAAGACACAGAAAGAAAACTAGAGCTAAAAGTGCCAGACTAGTGTGTTGGGCACTCTAGTCTTAGGTGCATGTGACTAACTGAAAGGAAGAAAATTGAAGTCACGAGGTTATGCAGGTTTTCCTCCCAAAAAGTTCACCACAAATAGTCAAACATGTGTGTTTAGTGCCCTATTCTGGGTGCTTTTACCTATTCAAAATTAGTTTCAACCTATGAAAGTTTGCTAGATGCACTCTTGTCATACTCTTATTTTCAGCTCTAAACCTACACACGTTCAAGAAAAATGAGTAGGAAGGGTTTTTCTATATGGGGGCTTACCAAATTCAAACCCGACATTGGCATTCCCACCTCCACAAGAGCTCATTGTGACATGTCTAAAAGAGTGTGTATCCTCAGAAAGGTTAAGGCTAAACAATAACAAAAATGTTGAAATGGCAAATGTTATCTATAGTATGAAACCCTTGCCATGAAGTCCTACACAAGGCTTGACATTGCTTACAACATGTTAATGCATGTTTTCAACAAAGATAAACATATTATGATTGATCATGATTGTTGTATCAAAGATGTACTTTCTTGAATGTTTTGCTCCTTGATTGCGGATTTGTGCTCAATTGAACTCCTTGTGCTCATAGGATGTGATGGTTGATAGATGATCTAAGGTAGTGTTTGAAATGAGATAGGGAGTTTTATTTATATATGCAACTTACACCTTTCTGAATTTCAATTTTATTGAAGACCAACATCAAGGTCAAATTAAATCTATTTGCAAACTTGGGATTCATCTTTCAAAATTTGGAGCCAAATTGCTTGGATAGGGGCACCTAGCACCCTACTGCTAGTAGTTTGAGCGATGAAAAAGCTCGTGAATAGGGTATTGTGCCAATTTTATAAAAAATGAGCACAATAAGGCATAAATTAGGTACAAGCTAGGCACAACCTCCAAAGAGGTTCCAAACTGAGTTCAATCACGAGTGCATAAATTAAGTACAAGCTAGCAAGAACTCCCAAAGTGGGTCCAAACTAAGGGCGAAATTGTAAAGTGGTATAATTTACAACAATACAATATTAGTCATTCATAACCATATCATTTGGATTTGTTAGATCCACTTTTGCAGACCTGTAACTAAGCACAAGCGAGCATAAACTAGATACAAGCTAGGAACAACTACCAAAGTGGGTTCAAACTAATTGCAAAATTGTAAAGGGATAAAATTTACGACACTATAGTAATAATAATTCCTAACTATATCACTAAACTTTCTTAGATTCACTTTAGTCAGTAATTTCTTGCAGAGAGACTCTAAATGTTTGTTCACCCACAATTTTAGTTGGTTCTTAGAACCAACTTGATATAACCACCATCAATAACTCTCCAATTATTTCCCTCTTTTCATTTAGATTTTTTGGAGCCTATAGAATTAAAATCAAAATATTGATGTCTCATTTTTATCACATGGATTAGGAAGTTGACCTCATTTCTTCCAAAATTTAACCACCTCGTATTTTGAAACCACAAGCAGCAGTGATCTTTATGATTGTGTGAGTGAGTTGACATTATAAAAAATTGAGGATAATAGTGATGATATGGACATGTGATATTTTCAATTTTATTAAGCTAAGGTAACCAAAGGGACTTTGCGCCTCACTAGAAGATCAACATGAAATTTGAGAAATAACTTGCTGGCGTGTGCAAATAAATGGGGATGAAAAGTGAAAAACTGGTTAAGGTAAGAAATAGTAGAGATCCATTTGTGAAATACTAGCAGACCGGGCCTTAATTGATTTAACCACCCAATCAAATGCCTACTAGAATAGAGAGCTTCACACTAAAAAGCTTCACCTTTCAACTCCCTTGAAAACTCCACCACAGTAGTAGAAGTGGTTGATTTGAGAGTAGAGATATTGGTATTCTGATGCACACCCTTTCCCAGAGTGATATCGACCGCAATTGGACGCCTGGGGTGTGCGTCCTAGGCAGAGTTTGCCCTCTTATTTACAACCTCATGTGCAACGCCCGCACTGATAGGAGCGGCCAGGCACTTGCAATGTCCACTAGCACCCTTGTTTTTTGGGCAAGGAGGAAGCGTCTAGAAAGGAAAATATTCTTTGTTACTCTAAGTCAAGAAAGTAGCAACAACCATACGCAGATCAAGCCTACCCTCTTCCTCCAGGTCGATGCCATAGACGGCCAAAGAAAAACCAAACTCGAATCACCACATTGCCCCATCTACAAAACCCTATTGAAAAGCTTGTTGAGATGTGAGGGAAGAAGGGGTTTCATACCCCTTCGATCAGAACCATCAAGCAAAAACTTGTTGGTGCAGCAAGGGAAAGGAGAGCACAACGCTTCCCTAGAAGCCCCATCGGCATTCTACAAAGCATTCATAAAACTCAACCTTGATTTGCGCCTGGAATCTGAGCATGCAGAAGTAGGTAGGGAACCAACGTTCAATGGAACCAATCCCACTATGCATTTTCCAATCAAAGCGTCACCAAAATCGTAGGTGTTTTTGTCGTCTCGAAGTGCCAAAAATAGAGAAAGGGTAGAGCATAGCTCATTTTCTTTTTTTTCTTATATTCGTTATTATATCCTTATATTAAAATTATTCAATTCCATTCATTTCATTCCCTCTCACTTCTAAATACCCATTCCTTTCCTAGACCCTTCACGGAGCACTTATTAAAGGAGCATTTTGAATTGGCGAACTAAAATAAATCAAAATATACATATACTTCCTAAGTGTATTCAAACAATTGATCTTTGTTATCTTCAACCATTATCTTGATCATAATGCCAATCTTCTTTAAGGGTCAATCTAAGAGAATTTTTTACCTGGTGATCTAATAAATTCTTACACATTGATATCCTTAAAGGAGAGCAAACATGAATGCTAAAATCATCTCTCCAATTCAAATTGTTGTTTTTTTCCTATATTTTCAATCTATGATGAACACGGGCTTGCATAAAAATCACAGCTTGGAAAACATTTTCGACTAATGTTTTTAATGTGATAAATGTAATTCTATCAATGAGCATCAATTAGAAGGAATGAACAATTCTCACACTATTACAACAACCTATGTACCCATAAGTAATAACAATAGATCCCATCACACATATGGAACAGAAGAGAAAGAGATAGTCCTCTCAATGAACGACCACAGGTCTCACTCGTTTTATGTCAATATATCATCGAATACCTGCATACAAACCTACAATAAGTATACCCATCACAAATCCTAGATCATAAAGTATATTATTTCATATGGTGTAAATAAATGGACAAATGCATACAATATACAATATTTACACATTAGTTGATAAGGAACAACTTTGTCTCACTACCAATTAAGCTATATTGAAATCACATCCCATAGAAATTGGATTCACAATTTCTAGTTTCTAATGCAAGAAATGCAATCACTACTCTCACTTATGTGTCCTGATTTAAAGAGTCATTTTTCATTTCACATCCCTCAAACGCTACAAGTACAAAAACTAAATGGTGTGCAGATGCAATATTTACACAATCTGTATAAGCCCCTTGGCACATAACGAAAGAGAACTATATTTCTCTCTGAAATTACTATAGACCATATTCGACGCATAACATAGTTTTATTTCTTAGGATGGAAAGATTCTATTGTCCATGGTGTGTTGGGCGCTTTAGTCCGTGGTGCATATGACTAACATAAGGGAAGAGATTTATAGTCATGCGGCTATGCAAGTTTGCCTCCCAAAAATAGTCAACCATGTGTGCTGGATGCCCTAGTCCAGGTTCTCTTACCTATTAAAAATGTGTTGCAAACTATGAAAGTTTATTAGATGCAAAATTGTCATACTTTCATTTTTGCCTCTGAACCTACACACATTAATGGAAAAATGAGTAGCGAGGGTTGTGCTATATGGGGGCTTACCGAATTCAAAACTGGTGTTGGAATTCTCTTGTCCACAAGAGCTCATTGTGACACAAGGGAGAGAAAAACAAAAAATATAGTGTTGACACAAATGCAAACTCTAGAAATTTTAAAACAGGTGTAATTCTCAGGTGTAAAGGCGCATGCAGTGTTTTGATAAATAGATTTCAAGAAATAAGGTATCATGTTGCATGTCAAATGTTTGAATATGCAAAATGTGGATGCAAACACTAGGTAACAACTGTTGGATAACGTATGGAGAGGATGTGAAATGTGCAAAATGTGGAATTAAAGACAATACATGTGAAGTGTTTCAGAGAGTGAAAAACGTGGATCACAATATGTTATGGTTGCAATCTATGCCCAAAACTCTCTATTGAAACAGTTTAAGAAGCATGGATAGCCATGATTTCAAGACACATAGAATAAATATCTTACGTGGCTCACAAATAATTATACGACATGTCTCAAAATAGCTAATGATCAGGCAATAGAAACATTCAAACAAATGTAAAATAATGCAAATCACACCGAAGAGAAAGTTGCTTCTTTCAAGTAACTTAGATTTATCATTAAGTAGATTGATGTAATAATTCCTCGCAGAGATGTCAATAGCAGACTATAGTGTGTGTAGAATAAGTTTATTTACAACGAACCTGGATTGTTTGACAGAATGCAAAGTAACAGTTTGACAGATTTAAAATAAGAGACGTGAACACACATAATGAAGAAATGCAAAACCTGCAAACAAATGAAGTGTTAAAAACTTCAGACAAATACCATCATTGCCTAGAAAGAAGGTATTGTTAACCTGCAAACAAATGCAATTTTTTCCATCAAGCCAAAACCAAATCAATAACACGACAAAAGGTTGTCCCACCAGGCTTGCCAATGTAAATGGAGAAAAATGGTCGAGATCTTATTAGATTAAGACCCAGATTTATTACACCATCTTCAATAGAGTACCTCCAAAATCAGACGAATGCAACACTAAAACAAACTAATATCCAAGGTCACAAGCATTGTCTCTCTATTGCCTTCCTATCTTATAGATTTAGCAATGAATAATTAATGCTCTCAGATTTTTCGGCACTAAGAACCAAAGGCTATGAAGAATGGAAGAAAATGATTTAGAAACAAAAGATAAGCATGCAAGTAAATCAAACAACGTTTAAACACCAAGATTCCAATAAGCGAGGAACAGATCCAAATGTGAGGGGCAAATGCTTCGATAAGTGTCGTCATAGGGAAAATGCTTCGATAAGTGTCGTCATAGGGAAAGAGAATTGTGGGAGAAATATGGGATTAAAGATGGCAGTTAGAGATAAATCTTTGTCACGCATCTATTGTGTGAGTGCAATTAGGAATGAATGAAAGAGATAAATAAGATGGATTATGAGCAGATAAGGATAAATAAGATGGATTTATAACATAAATAATTTTAATTATTTAAGACGATGAAGTTATTAATAGAAGAAATAATTAATGAGTTTAATTAAATAGACAATAATATCCATAGAAGAATCATGATTAATGTATGAGGACATTTGATGGAAAATTTATGTGTCTACAGTATAAGCCCCTTGACCCATTAACCAAAGAGAACTATATCTCTCTGAAATTACAATTGACCAAATTAGACACATGACATACTTTTAATTATTAGCATGGAAAGATTCTACTGTCAATAATTGTTGAAATGATGAATCTCTCGATAAAAACTGCGTAAAAGAGATTGAAACATTATTATTCTTACTTTTATTATAATCATTACACTATTAATCTCACTGAAGCGTAATAGCTCTTAACACAAAGGAGCGATGTTTATTGTTCATACATTTTACAATAATTGCGATCAAAATTATCTTTCCATCCAAACCATGACTAGACATATGTCGTAAACTAACAATACACAAAGGAGAAGAATGCAAGTAAATATCTCCCACATAGATGTTGTTATATTATGCTTAAATATCTAAACAAACATTGCAATGAAAAAACCTTTAACAAAACTCATGAGACCAAATATAAAGAAACAGAAAGCATTGTTTTTCTCCCCTCCTTATGCAATATGCTTATATATAAAAAAAAAAGAAGAGTTTCAAGTAGTTTATGTAAACAATTTAACTGCTTAACAAAAGTTCTTTAAGCATTTAAGATAAGGATATAAAATAACTTTTCTTGGGGGAAATTGTGCATACAACTTTACAACAGCCCTATCTAATCTACACCGAACCAGAAAATATAGCACAATTAAACTTTGATTAAGTTTATCGAAAGAGTAGGAATGGTTTATATTGATTGTAGTTAATCCATCAATGATCAAATGATTTTTTCCACAATTCAAATATCCTTTCAATATTCGATCTATTCAACAGCCTACAAAATAGGCTATAAAACGGTGCAAATAATTTGAATATAGGATCATTCATTTTGGGGAACACAATCCTATTTAAGAAACCAATGGTGCCAAGGTCATTTTCTAAAAGGTTCAATCCCTATAATTGTCTCCATTGGTACAAGCACCAACAAAGTAAACATATAGAGTGATGATGAAGATGTTTTTTTGTTGAAGATAAAAATATCGAGAAATCGTGCATAAGAGAAGCATTGGTTACAAAACCTTAAGTATATTACTAATATAACTAATGGAACACTCATAGAGTAAAGAGAATTTACCTTGGGAGATGCTTTTAATAAAATACTAACAAAAATGATGCCTTCTTGCCTTACTAACTTAATTAAATTCATAATAAAATTAGATATTTCCCGTTTCTTCTTAACCCTAATCAATGGGCACGTATTAATAGGCATATCGATATGGGAAAATTCTAAGCAGTATTAGAATAAAATGAGTATAAAATATGGATTGAAAACGCGCCTAGAAGGCCCTATAAACATTCTTCGGGATCTCTCACCTCCATGTGCGCTCTATTGTGGCAGCACGTGAAGTATGCAAGAGGGTGCAAAACATGCAAAATATACTATAAATTTCAAACATGTTCACAACAGAAAAGGTCAAACACATTCCTTTTAAATTTAGTGCCTGGAAAATACATTTTCTTGAAAGTAGTTGAAGATTTATTGATGAATCCTTTTTGTGAAGAGTGAATGTTTACATAGTGTGACACTTTTATAAAGAAAAAATCCAACACAAATATAAATTGTCAGCCTAGATTGCCTAAAATTGATGTGTACTTTTTAAATTTTAAGATTATATACAGTAAAAGAATATCGAACTCTTGATAAAGTGTATGCATATATAAAAAAATTAAATTTGTTAGATACGTGTTTTGATTTAATTTATGATCTAATAATTTTAATTGTTCATTGCTTATTAGTGAAGCAAGGAAACTAGAATGTCACAGAAAATATAGCAACTTGTTTATTTTCCCCAAGTTTCTTCCCCTTTAAATAATTTCAAAATCTAGTGCACACCAAAAAAAAAAACTCAATTTCGATGAATTTTTATTTTTTAATAATTTTATAAATTCAAATTTCACTTGAAGCTTATGAAATCCCTAGCCCTTTGAGTGAGATTCTATTCTAGGAAGTTAAATAGTGATTATGGGGCCCAACAACGCATATCTTGAAATTAGTATGATCTACCAAATATTTTTTTAGATCACTACTGTGCTTAGAATGTGACACACATCAAAAATTATATCTTATATTAGATATGGTAAACTTTACAATGACCTTTACTATTGTGAGAAGAATTGGAATTCATGTACGTTGGTGAGTAGAAAATAGATCACTTGAAAATCAAGCATCTATTGTATCTATTAAAGGTAGAGCTTTTGCTTAGGTTTAAGTAATTACATTACTAATCAAAACTGATTTGGTGCTCAAAGAAACAAAAAAAACACCGTAGAGATCGAATTCATATCCATTACATTCTACATTTCTTACTCTCTAACAGTCAGAAGGTTCCAACCTTATTCAACTTTCCTCTAAAAAGTTATAGGATTCTAAATATTCTAGTTCTTCTATTTTTGTATAATTCACTTCGCAAAAACTAACTAAATGATGTGAACTCTCTACCTCCTTACTATCAGAGCCCTTTTCCAATATTAACCATCCCAACTTACAGATTGTTGTGATTTATGAAATGTAACAATGTAAAGCATTAAAATGTATCACTCTCTTTCTTTGTCAAATTTCTACCTATAATTACACAATCGGTGCTTAACATGTGCAATTTGTCAACATAAATTAGATTTTTCAAAAAAAAAATTTGCGTCATTCTCTATGCCAAAAACCTACATGCGCTTCTTTCCCACATGTAACTAAATTTGAGGAATTTTTTAGGATAGAAAAAATCACCACTGGTTCCCAATATTCATTGTCGAGAACAAACCATTTTAACCACATGTATGTTGTTTTAATTTGTTTATTTACCTTATGATGCTATGGTCACTTCCTCTTTGTAGTGTGGATTCCCATGATGAACTTACAAAGCCATATGCTCTTTATATTTGTATGCATTAATATAGTAAATTTGTCGAATCGTCCTCCAAGTTGTTACATTATCCTCCTTAGATACTATGTTTATATTTTTTAATATTTCAAATAAAATTCACACATGCAAATGATCATTGTACATCTATTATAGGAGTTGAGAAAATACAACACCACAGGAGCCCAAATAATCTCTGCAAGTTGAAAAACCTGTTACAAGGAGAAGCAATGAAGCAAATCACAGAAGGAAAAAATACACACGAAAAATATGCTCCAAAAGATGAGAGCTCAATAATAATCCTTCTTCATACAATCAAAAGAAAGAACTCAACCTTTAATAGGTCAAGAAACCCTAAAAGGGAAAACCTAGGTTTGCACATAATAATTAATTATATGCACCTAAAGTTAGCTTAAGTGTAAGAGAGATAAAGGGAACTTAAATAATTAAACAAATATTGTTTAATTAATCAACTAAATACCCGAATACTCTAACACCCCCCCTTAAGATAAACTTAGGGAGAAGCTAAAACCTAGAACAGCTACTGAAAGCAATAAAGATGGGTCCCGACAACAAGGCCTGATCAGGTACCCAAATAAAATGAAATCTCTATGAACTGGAGAAATAGAGAAAACCACGTGCGAACAAAACTCTACTCCAAAAAGAGATAGAAAAAGAATATCACTGAAGCATGAAGAACCTGCAAACTCTGTCGAAGAATAACTGCTGATCTGAAGAACATCCACTGAACTAGAACATGACCAGGTAGAGAAGACTGTAATCTACATGAGTGCCCTCAAATGACACTACTTGAATCAGATGGCAAACAAAGGCAAACAACTGAACTCGAAGATACAGATGGCATGAGAAACCAAAGCCTGAAGAGCTGATCCATCGAAGCAGTAGAAGCAACAGGATAAACCTCCCCATAATGCGGAAGTGGGAGAGGGACAGGAACACTGAAAAGGATAGCCAAAAACAACTGCATGACGAAGAACCAAGAACATCAAAGGTGCTGAGACACATCATCATGAGGCGAATGTCGTGGAAGGAACACTCACGTGACAAAGGAAGATGGCAAACAACAGGCAAATATCAACCCCCTCATGGCACTTGATCAATAGTGCATGTACAACAAGACACAAGATATGCAAGATTCCAAGTAAACAATGCATGATGGCACTTTATCTCAATGTGTTTGCATAAATACAAGCTACAATGATAAGAAGACTGGAAATAGAAACGAGAATCAAAACAGAGACACCCTACTCAGAAAAGAGATCCCAGGACCTGAAACAACCACGATATCCACCAGAATGCTGAAAAGAAAAAAACTGAATAAAATATGCATGGAACAGAATCTGGAAATAAAACTCATATTTTTTGGAATGTACACAGCACAAGCTTTCTAAAAATATAAAGTTGTCGAAAAACGGAGGTCGGATGCTCATTCTACATCTCCCGGAGTGCAAAAAAGAGACCTCACTTTGACTGCAAAAAAACACAGTCAAACAGAAAAATTGGAAAAAATTACCAAAAAACTGAATAAAATATGCATGGGACAGAATCTGGAAATAAAACTCATATTTTTTGGAATGTACACAGCACAAGCTTTCTGAAAATCTAATGTTGTCGAAAAACGGAGGTCGGATGCTCATTCTACATCTCCCAGAGTGCAAAAAAGAGACCTCACTTTGACTGCAAAAAAACACAGTCAAACAGAAAAATTGGAAAAAATTACCAACACCATGAGGTTGGCCTCGGAACCAGCTTTTCGACGCCTATTCGTTTTCGAAAAAATGACTCCGTATGTCCAAGATAAGGCCAAAAAACCAAACCCCCCCTGAAAAAGCCAAAAAAGGGGGTGTGGTGGTCAGCGGGTGGTCCAGTGGCTGGAGGCTGAGCCCCAGTGGACGGGCGACGCAAGGAGGCTGCGGGCGGCGCCAGGGGGCCGAGCGGACAAGGGGTCGGGGAGGGGAGCGACGGCGGCCAGGCGGAGCAGCAGGGCCAGGCTCGGCGTCGCAGCGGTGCCACGCGGAGCTGTGGGGCCAGGCGTGGGCAACAGGCCAGGGGGAGCGACGGGGCCAGGCTGCGTGGCATGCGGTGGCTGTCGGGAGCCACAACGACAGCAGAGCCGAGAGGAGCATGGGCCGCTGGGGAGGCGGGGATGCCTGGAAGCTGCATGGCTGGCGAGGGCCAAAGAAAATAGCCGAGGGTCGAAGGGGCCTGGAGGGGCTGTCGGCGGGGGCCGCAGAGGCCGGACTGACAGGTCCAACAAACCTGTCAGTCCGGTACCCCCAAAAACTCAACCCCAAAAAAAAAAATTCTTTTTTTTCACTTTTTCTGAAAGAATTTGTTTTTAAAGCAAATTTCAGCCTGCATGCCGTAAAAAAGGCAAAAAAAAAAAAAATTTAAATTTTTTCTCGATTTGCGTGCCAGGGTTGTACGCCCTGGATCTGTGAAAAAAATTCTCCCAGAGGCTCAGGAACCAAAATAGGTCGAATTTTATATGACCATAGGGGTTTTTTGGGCCTTCTGAGCACGATGGTGAGGTCCGTTTAGGCCCATAGTGCTCAGAAAAAAATGCTCAAACCCTAGGTACATAAAAAATTCTTGAAACCCCAGATCTGCTTCCAAAGCCAAAAATCTCAAAACAAGAACAGGTAGCTGCAGATCTGAAGCTCTCATACCATATAGGAGTTGAGAAAATACAACACCACAGGAGCCCAAATAATCTTTGCAAGTTGAAAAACCTGTTAAAAGGAGAAGCAATGAAGCAAATCACAGAAGGAAAGAATACACAGGAAAAATATGCTCCAAAAGATGAGAGCTCAATAATAATCCTTCTTCATACAATGAAAAGAAAGAACTCAACCTTTAATAGGTCAAGAAACCCTAAAAGGGAAAACCTAGGTTTGCACATAATAATTAATTATATGCACCTAAAGCTAGCTTAAGTGTAAAAGAGATAAAGGGAACTTAAATAATTAAACAAATATTGTTTAATTAATCAAGTGAATACCCGAATACTCTAACATCTATAAGTAGTTGAAATGTTGGGAAATAAGGTCCTAGCCTAAGGGTGCAAACTAAGGTCTCAATTGTCCAACACTATCAAATTGGGAACAGAAATAGTTTCAGCTATAGTCCTTATAGGAGAGTTCATCACTTGGGATCTATGTTCCTTTTTTTACGGTTTGAGTTGATATTGATAAGTGATCTACGGTTCATGATAGAAAGATGATAACTTTAAATAATAATCTAGTAAACAAAAAATAAAAAGTAAGCACAATAAGCCACATTTGAAAATAGGACACAGAAAGAAAACTAGAGTTGAAAGTGCCTAACTGGTGTGTTGGGCACTCTAGTCTTAGGTGCATGTGACTAAATAAAAGGAACAGAATTGAAGTCACAATGTTATGCAGGTTTTCCTCCCAAAACATTGGCCACAAATAGTCAAAAAAGTGTGTTCAGCGCCCTGTTCTGAATGCTTTTACCTACTCAAGATTTGTTTCAACCTATGAAATTTTTCTAGATACACTCTTGGCATACTCTCATTTTCGACTCTAAACCTACACATGTAAATGAAGAATGAGTAGGAAGTGTTGTGCTATATGAGGGCTTACCAAATTCAAACCTGATGTTGGCATTCCCACCTCCACAAGAGCTCATTGTGACATTT
The DNA here is from genome assembly GCF_030272615.1 of Cryptomeria japonica. NCBI lineage: Eukaryota > Viridiplantae > Streptophyta > Pinopsida > Cupressales > Cupressaceae > Cryptomeria > Cryptomeria japonica. The sequence continues at coordinate 891,687,169 of NC_081407.1, read as the reverse complement.
CTAGAAGAGTGTGTATCCTCACAAAGATTAAGGCTAAACAATAACAAAACATTTTGAAATGACAAATGTTATCTAAAGTATGAAACCCTTGGCATGAAGTCTCACACAAGGCTTGATGTTGCTTACAACATGTTAATGCATGATTTCATCACAGATAAACATATTGTGATTGATCATGAGTTTTCTTGAATGCTTTTCTCCTCGATTGCACATATGTGCTCAATTGAACTAGACACGTGCTCACCAGATGCAATAACTGATAGATGACCTTAGCTAGTATTTGAAATGAGATAGGAAATTTTATAATTTATGTGCTTGACTTACACCTTTTGTAATTTAACTTTTACAGAAGGCCGACATCGAGGGAAAATTAACTCTATTTGCAAAGTCGGCATTCATCTTTAAAAATTTGGGGCCAAATTGCTTGCATAGGGTCACCCAGCACCCTACTCCTAACAGTTTGAGCTATGAAAAGGGTCATGAATAGGGTATTGTGCCAATTTTACAAAAATGATCCTAAAAATGAGCGCAATCAAGCATAATTAGGTACAAGCTAGGCACAACCTCCAAAGAGGGTCCAAACTGAGCGCAATCACAAGTGCATAAATTAGGTACAAGCTAGGAACAACTGCCAAAGTGGGTCAAAACTAAGTGTGAAATCATAAAGGGATAGAATTTACATGTTCACTACAATATTAATAATTCATAACCATATAACTAGTGTGTGCAGAATTATGTGTCGATCAAATTAAATCCTAAAACACATCAATGAGACTAAATATTGGAAGCAAATTAAGAAAATGAAACTCAAATTCGGCCTTCTCATGAGTGTCCCATTGTCCTCTATCCCTAAGGATTCTTCAAGTCATTTTTTCTCTCTTATTTTTTGCACCTGGCTTTCAGAATGACAACCTAGAGAATGAGATTATAGTCAAATGCAAGCAAATCCTTCCTACACTATATGATGATGAGCTAGATGATATGTAATTTAAGATCTAGATGATGTAAAAATGTTTCTATATTCATGTATGCTAATGATAATGCTATGAGAATGAGAATGCTAAAAGGTTGCTAACATGCTTAATTGTAGAAAATGATCTATTCTTCCTAAAATGCTTCTACACTCTAGCTAGCTCTTGATTTGTGCCAATGAGGACTTATTTGTATATTTTCCAAGGCTCGTGTCCTAGGTGGCAAAGATAGACGATGGAGATTCGATTTGAGGAAATGAAGGGCAAGAGATGGAGAAGTTAGAGAGAAAAGTGGATCTTTTTTCCCTAGGGGGAAACAAGTGAATTGTGGAGGATGGAGAAGAAAGAAGAATGCCAAGTGTCCTTAACTGGTTGCAAATTTGTTGAAGATATTTGATTAGCTAAAAATTTAAGAATATTTAATTTCTCAATTTGTTGCAAATGCCATGTGTCCCTTTTAGTTTGTCGAATTGGTTGAAGATAATTGATTAATTTAATATTCAAGAATATTTAATTTTTGAGACACATGTTGATGTGTCGTGATAGGACAAGTTGGTTAGATGATGTGGAAATGATTTAGGATGGGAATAATAAATGCCGTGAATCATATAAATAAATTAAAGATAGAGGAATTAGACATTAGACATTAATTAAATAACTTGTATTTAATTAATTTTTCTCAAGCTAATTTTTAAGTGTATACAATTATCATTTGTTAGATCCACTTTCGTGGTCCCCCAACTAAGCACTAGCGAGCATGAATTAGGTACAAGCTAGGAACAACTACCAAAGTGGGTCCAAACTAAGTGCAAAACTGTGAAGCGATATAATTTGTGACACTATAGTACTAATCATTCCAAACTACATCATTAAAATTTCTTAGATTCACTTTGGTCAGTAATTTCTTGCAAAGAGACTTTAAATATTTGTTCACCCAGAATTTAAGTTGGTTCTTAGAAACAACTCGATGTAACCACCATTCAATATCTCTCCAATAGTTTCCCTCTTCTCATTTAGATTAATTGGAGCCTGAGAAATTAAAATCAAAATATTGACATGTCTCGTGATTATCACATGGATTAGGGAGTTGACCTCTGTAACTATAAAAAACCTGATTTCTTCCTAAATGTAACCACCTCGTATTTTGAAACCACAAGCGGCAGTGATGTTTATGATTTTATGAGTGAGTTGACACTACAAACAATTGAGGATATGAGTGATGATACAGACACGTGAGATTTTCAATTTCATTAAGCTAAGCTAACAAAGGGAACTTGCACCTCCCCAGAAGATCAACATGAATTTTGAGAAATAACTTGGTGGCGTGTGCATATTAAAGGGGATAAAAAGTTAAAATTTGGTTGAGGTAAAAAATGTAAAAAATAGTAGATAAACCCTATATTCAAAAAATATCTACAGGTTAAAATCTTCCCCAACTCCCAAAATTGGGCAACCCAAATATCAAGGAAACATGGAATATACAAGATAAATTTAGCAAGACCATTGACGTGTACGTATGGGCAAAACCTTTAAATATAGAAGAAAGCCTAACTTAACATATTTTTTATATGTTAGAAGGATGGGGGAGACCATATTACAGGGTATATGAAAGGATATAATTTTAAATGCCCCCGACATAGTCAACGGTGGTCATGTGCAGCGCTTATTCATGTTGAGAGTCATCAATTAGGCGCTTTCTAATATCTAAATATTTATCGATGATCATTTTACTATATGAATAGTGTCTATGTGGGCATTATAAAAGACACACTATTAGGCAACAACTAAAGATTTCAGTTGTTATGAAATAGTGTTTATTTGGGGTATAATAATCTCTTATATTGCAATCGTTCACTTATGTCTAAACTATATGTCAATTTTATACTTTGGTAGGACTCCTGTGCAACTTGACCAAAGACTTAAAATCTCTGACAGTAGTCTTTAGTTACCATATGTAGATAAATTTGGTCTGCAACTAATGTTTTCTTATTGTGCAATCGTCTTTCATTGTTCCACAATTTGTTAGTAAAGATTAAGCAAGGAACGGAAAAATATGAGGTATGTCAAAAGAATTCAAAGAGCACAACCTTAAATCACAACTCTTGAGGCCCACACGATTTCTAGGCAAATGCAAATGGTAAATTGGAAGTCGAATTCCACAAGGCTTGCTTGCACACTTCAACGCGTTTCAAATAGATAAAATTCGGGAATGCACACCATGTTCGGTATTTTGAAATTAATTTGTAGTTGGTATTGCGTAGAAAGTAGGAAAGGGAGAGTTGGCATGAACATTCCGAACCCAAGTGAGTTGACTGTCCGAAATAGCTTCACGCGTTGAGTTGTGCACCAAATTAGAAAGCGCTAGGCAGTGGCATTATAAAAATGAGGGCGTGGGTTTGAGTTGGGCGGCCCGTTGTTTAAGTGAGACGGTGAGGCGTATAAACAAACTTCCAGACACTCTTTCCTGGGTCCCCGTCCAAGTCCACAAATCTTCCTAAACCACTGGCAGTTTGTGAATCTTCCCAAACCACTGGCATTGCAGTCAGTCTGCGAAAACATGATCCAAGTCTCCTTATAAATAGGCACAAGAATGTGGGAAGGAAATTGCAAATTGGAAATAGGAAATTGCATATTGGAAATTGGAAATTGGAATTTGGAAATTGGAAATTGGAATCTGGAATTGAGGGTGAGAAGATCAAGATGGAAAGTGTGTGTGTCACAGGAGCAGGAGGGTTCATTGCCTCCTGGCTTGTCAAGATGCTCTTGAGCAGAGGCTACACTGTAAAAGGAACAGTCCGCGATACAGGTCAGTATTTGTTTTTTATATCTGAGAATTTGAATTTTTAGGGTTTAGGCAGGGGAGGGGAACTCATCCCCTGTATTTATTATATTCTGTATCTGTATCGATGAGGATTAATTACATGCAGATGATAAAAAGTATAAGCATCTGAAAGAGTTGGAAGGGGCGGAAGAGAGGCTTGAGCTTGTGAAGGCTGATATTCTAGACCCTGACAGTTTGATACCAGCTATCAGAGGGTGCAAAGGAGTCTTTCACACGGCCTGCCCTATCATTGAAGATCCGGTATGTCCCTGTCCCTTTCCCTTGCTTGTTTAGCTGAGGAGTTTTACTGGTCTGCGGCACACTTAATGTTTTAATGGCCACTTCTACAGGCACAAGTGCTGCAGGCGGCTGTGAAGGGCACTCTAAATGTGTTGAAGGCCTGCAACGAATTGGGAGTGAAGCGTGTAATCCTAACGTCTAGCATCGGCGCCATTTACCTCGACCCCAGCAGGAATCCGCAAGCCATAGTCGATGAAGACTGCTGGAGCAACCTTGATTACTGCATTGAAACCAAGGTAAACATGATTTAATTTGGAAAGATTTGTAAACTGGATGTCCATCCATCCATCCAACATTGATTGTTAAATTTCTTTTTCTTGTTTTTCAGAATTGGTATTGCTATGCAAAGACGGTAGCAGAGAAAGCCGCGTGTACGTATGCGGAGGAGGTGGGTATGGAGTTGATAAGGATTAATCCCAGTATCGTCTTGGGTCCTCTGCTCCAGCCCACTATGAACTTCAGCACTGCTCATGTTTTGAAATATTTAACTGGTGAGCTATTATTAAAATTATCCCTTGAATTCCCACTTCCCTCTCATGCTCATTCTATTAGATTAATTGCTTTGACGTTTGAATCCTTCTAGGCTCGGCCAAGACATATGCAAACGTCAGGTCTACGTGGATGTGCGAGATGTGGCGAGAGCGCATATATTGCTCTACGAAAATCACTCTGCCTCTGGTCGATATCTGTGTGGAGAAAGAAGCCTGCACAGAGGACAGCTCCTGGATCTGTTAGCACAACTCTTCCCACATTACCCACTTCCTACCAAGTATGGATTCTTATCATTGCCATTGCCCACTAACTGTGAATTTCTAGAACATGTTTTCACAATCTTCCCCTTCTCTGCAGGTGTTCAGACCAGGAAAATCCAAGGAAAGTGGCATACAAATTCAGCAATCAAAAGCTGAGGGAATTGGGTCTCTCATTTACGCCCATAAAGGACTGTTTGACTGATACGGTGGCCAGCCTCAGGGACAAGGGATTTCTTCCCTAGACCTACACTAAGAACAACGACGACGGCAATGGCATTACACCCTGCTGCTACGGACATTCATTTTTTAGCTTCTCACATTATTATTCTCATTCTCACTCGATACTTGGATACTATAGCATTCCACATCTCATATTGTACAGCATTACACAATCTTCATTTCAATGCAACAAGGCCTCCCAGTCAGATATTTTTTATTATTTCCTTGCCATAGGACAGAAAAATGCATCATTTAATGGAACGGTCCTATATTTATTCTTATGCATCATAATTTAACACAAATACTGCTAAAATATTTTTTAGCATCGAAACACTAAGCAAAACAAGTAGGCTTCAAGATTGTCAATTTAAGACAGGGCAATGCCCATCAAGACGGAAAGTTGTCGACCTAAGCATTTCACGCGATTGAAAGAGCAATGTCTAGCTGCGACCACAACCTACAAAGAGCTGAACAATCAATCTCACAGATCCGTATACAAGACCTTCACTATTGAAAAACATACAACGTTTGTGTTATGTTTTTCTGTTGCCTAACTCTTCAACATTTGTAACCTCTGCTATCCTCCTCTATACACACATGGCTTATCAATATATACCCACCACATTTACCACCTTATTCCTTTTTCTTATTCTCACAAACTAAAAGTTAGTTTTAAGTTGTAAAAATATATGATGGTGTCGCTAAGGTTTTCTAGTGTGTTCCATAATGTATGTTTGGATGAGTTTCATTTTATAAACTCATTTTATATGCGTACATGAAATTATTACATCGCCAATATCATTCAAAAATAATATAGTCTCAAACTAAACGACTAAATGATTCCATTTGCAAATCAACAAATCATTACAAATCAATCACCTTCCCTTAATCATCTAGAGATCATTTGATCACACGCATAAGTGAACCTTTTAACAATACATTATTTGGCAAGGTACATGCTACAGAGGTATTGAAGAATCCAAGGGAATCTACATCACTGAGCAAATGTATTCAACAAAGAAGATATCCTTGTTTGGTAAGGGGAGGTACGAATTTTTTGATTTGGTCTTCTTTGATGTTCAATTCGAAGGGTTTTTTTAATTGGTTTTGAATACATGATATTAATATCTTTAGATCTAGCATCATACACTAATTATTTGTAAAAACCGTGCGCTAAGCATTCTTATGGGTCCTACCAAAGGGAAACATATTCCTAGCCATCGGAAAAATCCTAACCAAACAACCCTTATTTTTAATCCAAGAATAGATAAATGCATTTTCAAGAAGTTGAAGGAAATGAATCAACCATTCATAGAGATCGTATAAACATTTCTATAGGTCATACCCGTAGGTGTGTGTTTGATCTTGCGGTTGTGACAGTAACTCACAATCACATGTTAGTTTACATATTCTAAGGCATGTGTCTTCTCTTTCTTGATTTTCCTACATATTAAGGAACTATCTAACATATCTATATCAAGTTTCCAAATAAGTAGCTTTGTTTATTTGTTTTCAATTTCAAATGTTTTATTTAATACTTTACTCCACATATTCCCTTTCAAAATTATTTTAATTGTATTATTATATGGTTATTATTGTTTCATTTATTTTTCCTAAGATTATATGCAAAGGAGATTTTACTATCTGTTTCAATACCATAATTTATATTTCTATTTTATTTACACATTTTTGAAATCACGAAAATTATATTTCCTACACTTCTACCATTCATTTTACACCCCTTTTGCGTGGGCATTCCAAGTACTTGGCCCTAGCGCATGACTTTATCTAATCGAGTGCACATCCTTTTACTCAATATTCCTCTTGGACAACCAAAAATGGAAGTAAACGCATCTCCTTGGACCTTTGTCGTCCCTCAATTTATGCACTCCCATTCTAGGTTCAAATTTCCACCTACAAATTGATCCAATTCAATTTTTTTGCTGAAAATGAAGTTTAAAATATTTGATCATGACTCAATACCAACCTCGTCCAACTATTTGTCACGTTTCGATTTCCACTTGAGAGGATTTGAATTATGTGCCTAAGTTAATTGTAAAAAGACATATCCCCTAGCACATTAACCATCTTGTATTATCCTTCACTTGTCATTCATTATCACTCCCTATTCTCTATATTCAACTTGTTGCTGCCAAGTTTGCCAGAGAAGAAATCTGACAATCTTTGGATGAGTACTCTGTAGCACATCTAATTTGGAATTGGATAATTCTATGAGTAGCCTCTAGAATTTGGATCTGGTTTAAATTTCCTTTCTTGGTTTCGAATCCTCATCCTCACAAAGCTTATACCTCGTATAATCTAATGAAAATATGAAGTTCAATGAGCTTTAGCAAGCGTGATTTCCTTATAATAGATTTGCATACAAAAGAAATCATGCATATTTCTATTTTAATAGATCGTGCATATTTCTCTAAGTTTAGAACCACTCTTTTTTCGATCGTCTCCTTTAATATCTGCACCTGTCCCAACAATTCCTCAACCACAACGACAATGAAAACATAAACCACTCTCTTTGTAATTCCAATCAAACGTAATTGTCGTATTATCCATCGGAGATAAATTGGTGCCTGCCATGGCTGACTCGAGTACGGAGGCTTTTAGATTAGTTTACAGAGGGTGTTTGTAGGATACGAAAAATGTCGTATCCTTCTATATATATAATTTATCCTTCTATATAGTAATTGTTATCCTTCTATATATAATTTATAGGTGATGTGTGACCATAGCTATGTGAAAGTATATTGGTGTTGCAAAATTTGATTTGGGCTGCTCCAGAACGGAGGGTCATAAAGTAAAGTGCAACCCACCCAATATCAAGGGTGCATCACAAATTCTAGAGGCTAAAAACTAATATATTGCTAATTTGCCACAACTTTTATGTGAGAGCGAAGCTATGCATGTTGTTTCTAGTTTCCATTATCCCAATGGATGATTTATTTTTCTTTTTAACTACCTTCTAATCATCGTTACTACCATCTTTTAAGTGGATAGATGATGAAGGTAGATCAGGAATATTAGGACCTTTTTCATTTCGATCCATGATAATTTGAACCTCCGACGTGCCCTCGGGGAGGACAGCGGTGAATTCATATCCAGCCTTCCCTCGATACTTTATTGTTGCATTGATGTTGTGATGGGCGAGGTTTCATTACGCTTGTCAGCCAGACTACAAATGTATCTCTTTCACCTTTGTGAGGTTTTTTATCACCCTCAAGATGTGAATGCATAATCTTAAGGTCTCGAAACCTTGGGGAAGACACTGGATTCTCCAAAGGAGGCATGGACTGAGGATTAGCCTGTTCCACGAGGCACTCGTCGTATAATATCATGGGAGACTGTCATTCCACTAGGAGCCCATGCAATCAGAAAACTTGGGCCTAGAGCAATCATTGACAATATGATCTATATCAAAACATCGCCTCCATAGAAAGGAAAAACCTTCATAATCTAGTAATTGTGACCAGCAACACCCATATGTCTTGAAGGCGATATTGGCAAGGACATCTCTCGAGGCATCCAGATCAACAAGTATCTGTGAAAAGGTTGTGTGAGTGAATTTTATAGTTTATGAATCAACTACCAAAAAATTGCACAAGGTGTTGTCATTTGCTTTGGAGCGGGCTTCAAACCAAAACTTTAGTGGAAGGGTTGGTAGCCTGGCCTAGATGGGTTTTCCCCTCAAAAATTAAGTGAAGGGATTAAAGTCTGGGTAGCAAGGTTTAAGCTGGAGTATATGTTTCCCCCAAACCTAGCGTTTGCAGAGACTAGCATCCCGGTCCTCTCGACAGTCAAACACTGCAATGGAAAAACCACATCCGCAAGGATATATTTTTAAATTGTAAGTTTCCATCTGAGTTCGTCATATAGTAGATATCCATTTGTGCAATACTAGCAGACCAAAACTTAATTGATTTAACTGCCCAATCAAACGCCTACTAGAATAGAGAGCTTCACACTCAAAAGCTTCATCTTTCAACTCCCTTGAAAACTCCACCATAGCAATACAAGTGGTTGATTTGAGAGTAGAGATATTGGTATTCTGATGCACACCCTTTCCCATACCGATAGAGGCTACAATCGGACACCTAGCATGTGCGTCCAAGGCAGAGTTCGCCCTCTTCTTGCCAACCTCATGTGCAGCACCATCATTGATAGGAGTAGCCAGGCTCTCGCAATGTCCACTAGCACCCTTATTTCTTCGGCAAGGAGGAAATGTCGAGAAAGGAAAATATTCTTTGTTACTCTTAGTTGTAACAGAAGCAACAACCATGCGTAGATCAAGCGTACCCTCTTCCTCAAGGTCAATGCCATAGAGGACCAAAGCGAAGCCAAACTCGAATCACCGCCTTGCCCCATCTGCAAAACCCTATCCACAAGCCTATTTAGAGGTGAGCGAAGAAGGTGTACCATACCCTTTGGATCAGAACCACCAAACAAAACCCTGTTGGAGCAACAAGGGAAAGGAGAGCAGAAGGCTACCCTAGAAACCCCATCGGCATTCTACGAAGCATTCATAAATCTCAAACTTGAATTGTGCCTGGAATCCGAGCATGTAGAAGTAGGTAGGGAATCAACACTCAATGGAACCAATCCGACGAGGCATTTTTCAATCGGATTGTCACCAAAATCGTACGTGTTTTTTTCAACTGGCAGTGCAAAAAGTAGAGAAATGGTAGTGTAGCATTTTATTTTTTTCTTATATTCATTAATCTATCCTTATATTAAAATTATTCGATTTCATTCATTTCATCATCCTCTCACTTATAAATAACCATTGTTTTCCTAGATAATTCATGAAACACTTATTAAAGGAGCATTTTGAATTGGTGAACTAAAATGAATCAAAATCTACGTATAGCTCCTAAGAGCATACAAACAGTTTATCCTTGTTGTCTTCAACCATTATCTTGACCATAATTCCAATCTTCTTTAAGGATCAATTTGAGAGAACTTTTTCCCCGGTGATTTAATAAATTCATACACATTGATATTGCTTAAAGGAGAGAAAATATGAATGATAAGAAAATCCTCTCTCCAATTCCTTTTTTTTTTCCTAGATTTTCAATCTATGATGAACATAGCCTTGCATAAAAATCATAGCCTGGAAAAAATATTAGACTAATGTTTTTAATGTGATAAATCTAATTCTATCAATGAGCATCAATTCGAAGACATAAACAATTCTCACACTATTACAACAACCTTTTTTATGCTCATAAGTAATAGCAATAGATCCCATCACACTTATGGAACATAAGAGAAAGAGATAGTCCTCTCAATGAACGACCACAGGTCTTAGTCGTTTTATGTCAATATATCCTCGAATACCTACATACAAACCTACAATAGGTATACCCATCACAAATCCTAGAACATAAAGTATGTTATTTCATATGGTGTAAATAAATAGACAAATGCATACAATATACAATCTTTACACGTTAGTTCATAAGGAACAACTTTGTCTCGCTACCAATTAAGCTATATTGAAATCACATCCCATATAAATTGGGTTCACAATTTCTAGTTTCTAGTGCAAGAAATGCAATCACTACTCTTGCATATGTGTCCTGATCTAAAGAGTTATTTGTCATTTCACATCCCTCAAACGCTAGAAGAACAAAAACTAAATGGTGCGCGGATGCAATTTTACACAATCTGTATATGTATATGGAGTAAAATGGTTGAGATCTTATTAAATTAAGATCCAAACTTATTCCACCATCTTTAATAGAGTACCTGCAAAATCACACGGATGCAACACTAAAACAAACTAATATGCAAGTTCACGAGCATTTTCACTCTAATTCCTTCATATCTTCAATATTTCGCAATGAATAATCAATGCTCTCATATTTTTTAGCACTACGCACATAGGCTATGAAGAACGGGAGAAAACAATTCAAAAACAAAAGATAAGGATGCAAGTAAATCAAACAACGTTACAAAACCAAGATTCTAATGAGCAAGGGAGAGATTCAAATGTGAGGGACAATGGTTTTATAAGTGTCCTCATAAGCAAAGAGAATCGTGGGAGAAATGTGGGATTAAAGATGGTAGTTAGAGATAAATGTTTATCCCACATTTATTGAGTGATTACAATTAGGAAAGAATGAAGGAGATAAATAAGATGATAAGGATAAATAAGATGGATCTATGACATAAAGGATTTTCATTATTTAATACAATGAAGTTATTAATAGAAGAAATAATTAACGAGTTTAATTAAATAGATAATAATATCCATAGAAGAATCGTGATTACTGTATGAGGAGATTTGATGAAAATTTTATGTGTCTGCATTTTGCCCCTCTTTGACGCAATGCAGCCCATTGTGTCGTTTCAAAGAAACTGATTGACGGATATATGCCCCAGAGATAAGCTAGTAAGGATGAAAATAAATATGGTATGCCCCCTCGAGAGATTCATTGAACAACTTGTGAGAAGATTAATCTCTCTATAGAATATGAGAAAAGATATTGGATGATTGAATATTGTACAAATGGTTATGTTCAGATGCACATTTGATGAAAATGCACAACTGAGAGGCGTAACTGAATAATTGATGGAAATGAGCGGTATAGCCGAATTGATGTAATGATGCCCCGCAGAGATGTCAATAGAAGATTGTAGTGTGTGTAGAATATGTTTCTTTACAACGAACCTGGATTGTTTGACAGAATGCAACGTAACTGTTTGACAGATTTAAAATAAGAGACGTGAACAGATAGAATGAAGAAATGTAAAACCTACAAACAAATGAAGTGTTAAAAACTTCAAACAAATACCATCATTGCCTAGAAACGAGGCATTTTTAACCTGCAAACAAATGCAAGTTTTTTCCAGCAAACTTATATGCCATCAAGACAAAACCAAATCAATAACACGACAAAAGGTTGTCCCACCAGGCATGCCAATATAAATGGACAAAAATGGTCGAGATCTTATTAGATTAAGATCCAGATTTATTACACCATCTTCAAAAGAGTACCTGCAAAATCAGACGAATGCAACACAGAAACAAACTAATATCCAAGGTCACGAGCATTTTCTCTCTATTGCCTTCCTATGTTCAAGATTTAGCAATGAATAATTAATGCTCTCAGATTTTTCAGCACTAAGAACCAAAGGCTATGAAGAATGGAAGAAAATGATTTAGAAACAAAAGATAAGCATGCAAGTAAATCAAACAACGTTTCAACACCAAGATTCCAATAAGCAAGGGAGAGATTCAAATGTGAGGGGCAAATGGTTCTATAAGTGTCCTCATAGGGAAAGAGAATTGTGGCAGAAATGTGGGATTAAAGATGGCAGTTACAGATAAATGTTTGTCCCACATCTATTGTGTGAATGCAATTAGGAAAGAATGAAAGAGATAAATAAGATGGATTATGAGGGGATAAGGATAAATAAGATGGATTTATGACATAAATAATTTTAATTATTTAAGACGATGAAGTTATTAATAGAAGAAATAATTAATGAGTTTAATTAAATAGACAATAATATCCATAGAAAAATCATGATTAATGTATGAGGACATTTGATGAAAAATTTATGTGTCTACAGTATAAGCCCCTTGACCCATAACCAAAGAGAACTATATTTCTCTCTGAAATTACAATTGACCAAATTAGACACATAACATACTTTTAATTCTTAGGATGGAAAGATTCTACTGTCCATAATTGTTGAAATGATGAATCTCTCGATAAAAACTGCGTAAAAGAGATTGAAACATTATTATTCTTACTTTTATTATAATCATTACACTATTAATCTCACTGAAGCGTAATAGCTCTTAACACAAAGGAGCAATGTTTATTGCTCATACATTTTACAATAATTGCGGTCAAAATTATCTTTCCATCCAAACCATGACTAGACATATGTCATAAACTAACAATACACAAAGGAGAAGAATGCAAGTAAATATCTCCCACATAGATGTTGTTATATTATGCTTAAATATCTAAACAAACATTGCAATCAAAAAACCTTTCACAAAACTCATGAGACCAAATACAAAGAAACAAAAGGCATTGTTTTCCTCCCCTCCTTATGCAATATGCTTACATATAAAAAAATAGAAGAGTTTCAAGTAGTTTATGTAAACAATTTAACTGCTTAACAAAAGTTCTTTAAGCATTTAAGATAAGGATATAAAATAACTTTTCTTGGGGGAAATTGTGCATACAACTTTACAACAGCCCTATCTAATCTACACCGAACCAGAAAATATAGCACAATTAAACTTTGATTAAGTTTATCGAAAGAGTAGGAATGGTTTATATTGATTGTGGTTAACCCATCAATGATCAAATGATTTTTTCCACAATTCAAATATGCTTTCAATATTCGATCTATTCAACAGCCTACAAAATAGGCTATAAAACGGTGCAAATAATTTGAATATAGGATCATTCATTTTGGGGAACACAATTCTATTTAAGAAACCAATGGTGCCAAGGTCATTTTCTAAAACGTTCAATCCCTATAATTGTTTCCATTGGTACAAGCACCAACAAAGTAAACATATAGAGTGATGATGAAGATGTTTTTTTGTTGAAGATAAAAATATCAAGAAATCATGCATAAGAGAAGCATTGGTTACAAAACCTTAAGTATATTACTAATATAACTAATGGAACACTCATAGAGTAAAGAGAATTTACCTTGGGAGATGCTTTTAATAAAATACTAACAAAAATGATACCTGCTTGCCTTATTAACTTAATTGAATTCATAATACAATTAGATATTTCCCAGTTGTTCTTAACCCTAATCAATGTGCAAGTATTAATAGGCATATCGATATGGGAAAATTCAAAGCAGTATTAGAATAAAATGAGTATAAAATATGGATTGAAAAAGCGCCTATAAGGGCCTAAAAACATTCTTCGGGATCTCTCACCTCCATGTGCGCTCTATTGTGGCAGGGCGTGAAGTATGCAAGAGGGTGCAAAACATGCAAACTATACTAGAAATTTCAAACATGTTCACAACAGAAAAGGTCAAACACATTCCTTTTAAATTTAGTGCCTGGAAAATACATTTTCTTGAAAGTAGTTGAAGATTTATTGATGAATCCTTTTTGTGAAGAGTGAATGTTTACATAGTGTGACACTTTTATAAAGAAAATAGCCAACACAAATATAAATTGTCATCCTAGATTGCCTAAAATTGATGTGTACTTTTTAAATTTTAAGATTATATACAGTAAAGGAATATCGAACTCTTGATAAAGTGTATGTATATATAAAAAAATTAAATTAGTTAGATACGTGTTTTGATTTAATTTATGATCTAATAATTTTAATTGTTGATTGCTTATTAGTGAAGCAAGGTCACTAGGATGTCACAAAAAATATAGCAACTTATTTGTTTTCCCCAAGTTTCTTCCCCTTTAAATAACTTCAAAATCTATTGCATACAAAAAAAAACTCATTTTCGATGATTTTTTATTTTTTAATAATTTTATAAATTCAAATTTCACTTGAAGGTTATGAAATCCCTAGCCCTTTGAGTGAGATTCAGTTCTAGGAAGTTAAATAGTGATTATGGGGCCCAACAAGGCATATCTTGAAATTAGTATGATCTACCAAAAAAATTTATTAAATACTATTGTTCTTAGAATGTGACACACATAATAAATTATATCTTATATTAGATATGGTAAACTTTACAATGACCTTTACTATTGTGAGAAGAATTGGAATTCATGTACGTTGGTGAGTAGAAAATAGATCACTTGAAAATCGAGCATCTATTGTATCTATTAAAGGTAGAGCATTTGCTTAGGTTTAAGTAATTACATTAATAATCAAAACTGATTTGGTGCTCAAAGAAACAAAAAAAACACCATAGAGATCGAATTCATATCCATTAGATTCTACATTTCTTACTCTCTAACAGTCAGAAGGTTCCGACCTTATTCAACTTTCCTCTAAAAAGTTATAGTATTCTAAATATTCTAGTTCTTCTATTTTTGTATAATTCACTTCGCAAAAACTAACTAAATGATGTGAACTCTCTACCTCCTTACTATCAGAGCCCTTTTCCAATATTAACCATCCCAACTTACAGATTGTTGTGATTTATGAAATGTAACAATGTAAAGCATTAAAATGTATCACTCTCTTTCTTTGTCAAATTTCTACCTATAATTACACAATCGGTGCTTAACATGTGCAATTTGTCAACATAAATTAGATTTTTCAAATTTTTTTTTTGCGTCACTCTCTATGCCAAAAACCTACATGCGCTTCTTTCCCACATGTAACTAAATTTGAGGAATTTTTCAGGATAGAAAAAATCACCACTGGTTCCCAATATTCGTTGTCGAGAACAAACCATTTTAACCACATGTATGTTGTTTTAATTTGTTTATTTACCTTATGATGCTATGGTCACTTCCTCTTTGTAGTGTGGATTCCCATGATGAACTTACAAAGCCATACGCTCTTTATATTTGTATGCATTAATATAGTAAATTTGTCGAATCGTCCTCCAGGTTGTTACATTATCCTCCTTAGATACTATGTTTATATTTTTTAATATTTCAAATAAAATTCACACATGCAAATGATCATTGTACATCTATTATAGGAGTTGAGAAAATACAACACCACAGGAGACCAAATAATCTCTGCACGCTGAAAAACCTGTTACAAGGAGAAGCAATGAAGCAAATCACAGAAGGAAAGAATACACAGGAAAAATATGCTCCAAAAGATGAGAGCTCAATAATAATCCTTCTTCATACAATCAAAAGAAAGAACTCAACCTTTAATAGGTCAAGAAACCCTAAAAGGGAAAACCTAGGTTTGCACATAATAATTAATTATATGCACCTAAAGTCAGCTTAAGTGTAAAAGAGATAAAGGGAACTTAAATAATTAAACAAATATTGTTTAATTAATCAACTAAATACCTGAATTCTCTAACACCCCACCTTAAGATAAACTTAGGGAGAAGCTAAAACCTAGAACAGCTACTGAAAGCAATAAAGATGGGTCCCGACAACAAGGCCTGATCAGGTACCCAAATACAATGAAATCTCTATGAACTGGAGAAATAGAGAAAACCACGTGGGAACAAAACTCTACTCCAAAAAGAGATAGAAAAAGAATATCACTGAAGCATGAAGAACCTGCAAACTCTGTCGAAGCATAACTGCTGATCTAAAGAACATCCACTGAACTAGAACATGACCAGGTAGAGAAGACTGTAATCTACATGAGTGCCATCAAATGACACTACTTGAATCAGATGGCAAACAAAGGAAAACAACTGAACTCGAAGATATAGATGGCATGAGAAACCAAAGCCTGAAGAGTTGATCAATCGAACCATGGAAGCAGTAGAAGCAACAGGATAAACCTCCCCATAATGCAAAAGTGGGAGAGGGACAGGAACATTGAAAAGGACAGCCAAAAACAACTGCATGACGAAGAGCCAAGAACATCAAAGGTGCTGAGACACATCATCATGAGGCGAATGTTGTGGAAGGAACACTCACGTGACAAAGGAAGATGGCAAACAACAGGCAAACATCAACCCCCTCATGGCACTTGATCAATAGTGCATGTACAACAAGACACAAGATATGCAAGATTTCAAGTAAACAATGCATGATGGCACTTTATCTCAGTGTGTTTGCATAAATACAAGCTGCAATGATAAGAAGACTGGAAATAGAAACGAGAATCAAAACAGAGACACCCTACTCAGAAAAGAGATCCCAGGACCTGAAACAACCACGATATCCACCAGAGTGCTGAAAAGAAAAAAACTGAATAAAATATGCATGGAACAGAATCTGGAAATAAAACTCATATTTTTTGGAATGTACACAGCACAAGCTTTCTGAAAATATAAAGTTGTCGAAAAACGGAGGTCGGATGCTCGTTCTACATCTCCCGGAGTGCAAAAAAGAGATCTCACTTTGACTGCAAAAAAACACAGTCAAACAGAAAAATTGGGAAAAATTACCAATACCATGAGGTTGGCCTCGGAACCAGCTTTCCGACGCCTATTCGTTTTCGAAAAAACAACTCTGTATGTCCAAGATAGGGCACAAAAACCAAAACCCCCTTAAAAAGCCAAAAAAGGGGGTGTGGTGGCCAGTGGGTGGTCCAGTGGCTGGAGGCTGAGCCCCAGTGGACGAGCGACGCAAGGAGGCTGCAGGCGGCGCCAGGGGGCCGAGCGGACAAGGGGCCGGGGAGGGGAGCGGCAGCGGCCAGGCGGAGCAGCGGGGCCAGGCTCGGCGGCGCAGCGGTGTCACGCGGAGCTGTGGGGCCAGGCGTGGGTGGCAGGCCAAGCGGAGCAACGGGGCCAGGCTGCGTGGCATGCGGTGGCTGGCGGGAGCCACAACGACAACAGAGCCGAGAGGAGCACGGGCGGCTGGGGAGGCGGGGCTGCATGGCCGGCGGGGGCCAGAGAAAATAGCCGAGGGTCGGAGGGGGCCGGAGGGGCTATCGGCGGGGGCCGCAGAGGCCGGACTGTCAGGTCCAACAGGCCTGTCAGTCCGGTACCCCCAAAAACTCAACCCCAAAAAAAAAAAATTCTTTTTTTTCGATTTTTTTGAAAGAATTTTTTTTAAAAGCAAATTTCGGCCTCCATGCCGTAAAAAAGGCAAAAAATAACTTTTTTTAATTTTTTCTCGATTTGCGTGCCAGGGTTGTACGTCCTGTATCTGACAAAAAAATTCTCCCAGAGGCTCAGGAACCAAAATAGGTCAAATTTTATATGACCATAGGGGTTTTTCGAGACTTCTGAGCACGATGGTGAGGTCCGTTTAGGCCCAAAGTGCTCAAAAAAAAAAAAGCTCAAACCCTAGGTACATAAAAAATTCCTGAAACCCCAGATCTGCTTCCAAAGCCAAAAATCTCAAAACAAGAACAGGTAGCTGCAGATCTGAAGCTCTCATACCATATAGGAGTTGAGAAAATAATACACCACAGGAGCCCAAATAATCTTTGCAAGCTGAAAAACCTGTTAAAAGGAGAAGCAATGAAGCAAATCACAGAAGGAAAGAATACACAGGAAAAATATGCTCCAAAAGATGAGAGCTCAATAATAATCCTTCTTCATACAATGAAAAGAAAGAACCCAACCTTTAATAGGTCAAGAAACCCTAAAAGGGAAGACCTAGGTTTGCACATAATAATTAATTATACGCACCTAAAGTTAGCTTAAGTGTAAAAGAGATAAAGGGAACTTAAATAATTAAACAAATATTGTTTAATTAATCAAGTGAATACCCGAATACTCTAACATCTATAAGTAGTTGAAATGTTGGGAAATAAGGTCCTAGCCTAAGGGTGCAAACTAAGGTCTCAATTGTCCAACACTATCAAATTGGGAACAGAAATAGTTTCAGCTATAGTCCTTATAGGAGAGTTCATCACTTGGGATCTATGTTCTTTTTTTACGATTTGAGTTGATATTGATAAGTGATCTACGGTTCATGATAGAAAGATGATAACTTTAAATAATAATCTAGTAAACAAAAAATAAAAAGTAAGCACAATAAGCCACATTTGAAAACAGGACACAGAAAGAAAACTAGAGTTGAAAGTGCCTAACTGGTGTGTTGGGCACTCTAGTCTTAGGTGCATGTGACTAAATAAAAGGAACAGAATTGAAGTCACGATGTTATGCAGGTTTTCCTCCCAAAACATTGGCCACAAATAGTCAAAAAAGGTTGTTCAGCGCCCTGTTCTGAATGCTTTTACCTACTCAAGATTTGTTTCAACCTATGAAATTTTTCTAGATACACTCTTGTCATACTCTCATTTTCGACTCTAAACCTACACATGTAAATGAAGAATGAGTAGGAAGTGTTGTGCTATATGAGGGCTTACCAAATTCAAACCTGATGTTGGCATTCCCACCTCCACAAGAGCTCATTGTGACATGTCTAGAAGAGTGTGTATCCTCACAAAGATTAAGGCTAAACAATAACAAAACATTTTGAAATGACAAATGTTATCTAAAGTATGAAACCCTTGGCATGAAGTCTCACACAAGGCTTGATGTTGCTTACAACATGTTAATGCATGATTTCATCACAGATAAACATAGTGTGATTGATCATGAGTTTTCTTGAATGCTTTTCTCCTCGATTGCACATATGTGCTCAATTGAACTAGACACGTGCTCACCAGATGCAATAACTGATAGATGACCTTAGCTAGTATTTGAAATGAGATAGGAAATTTTATAATTTATGTGCTTGACTTACACCTTTTGTAATTTAACTTTTACAGAAGGCCGACATCGAGGGAAAATTAACTCTATTTGCAAAGTCGGCATTCATCTTTAAAAATTTGGGGCCAAATTGCTTGCATAGGGTCACCCAGCACCCTACTCCTAACAGTTTGAGCTATGAAAAGGGTCATGAATAGGGTATTGTGCCAATTTTACAAAAATGATCCTGAAAATGAGCGCAATCAAGCATAATTAGGTACAAGCTAGGCACAACCTCCAAAGAGGGTCCAAACTGAGCGCAATCACAAGTGCATAAATTAGGTACAAGCTAGGAACAACTGCCAAAGTGGGTCAAAACTAAGTGTGAAATCATAAAGGGATAGAATTTACATGTTCACTACAATATTAATAATTCATAACCATATAACTAGTGTGTGCAGAATTATGTGTCGATCAAATTAAATCCTAAAACACATCAATGAGACTAAATATTGGAAGCAAATTAAGAAAATGAAACTCAAATTCGGCCTTCTCATGAGTGTCCCATTGTCCTCTATCCCTAAGGATTCTTCAAGTCATTTTTTCTCTCTTATTTTTTGCACCTGGCTTTCAGAATGACAACCTAGAGAATGAGATTATAGTCAAATGCAAGCAAATCCTTCCTACACTATATGATGATGAGCTAGATGATATGTAATTTAAGATCTAGATGATGTAAAAATGTTTCTATATTCATGTATGCTAATGATAATGCTATGAGAATGAGAATGCTAAAAGGTTGCTAACATGCTTAATTGTAGAAAATGATCTATTCTTCCTAAAATGCTTCTACACTCTAGCTAGCTCTTGATTTGTGCCAATGAGGACTTATTTGTATATTTTCCAAGGCTCGTGTCCTAGGTGGCAAAGATAGACGATGGAGATTCGATTTGAGGAAATGAAGGGCAAGAGATGGAGAAGTTAGAGAGAAAAGTGGATCTTTTTTCCCTAGGGGGAAACAAGTGAATTGTGGAGGATGGAGAAGAAAGAAGAATGCCAAGTGTCCTTAACTGGTTGCAAATTTGTTGAAGATATTTGATTAGCTAAAAATTTAAGAATATTTAATTTCTCAATTTGTTGCAAATGCCATGTGTCCCTTTTAGTTTGTCGAATTGGTTGAAGATAATTGATTAATTTAATATTCAAGAATATTTAATTTTTGAGACACATGTTGATGTGTCGTGATAGGACAAGTTGGTTAGATGATGTGGAAATGATTTAGGATGGGAATAATAAATGCCGTGAATCATATAAATAAATTAAAGATAGAGGAATTAGACATTAGACATTAATTAAATAACTTGTATTTAATTAATTTTTCTCAAGCTAATTTTTAAGTGTATACAATTATCATTTGTTAGATCCACTTTCGTGGTCCCCCAACTAAGCACTAGCGAGCATGAATTAGGTACAAGCTAGGAACAACTACCAAAGTGGGTCCAAACTAAGTGCAAAACTGTGAAGCGATATAATTTGTGACACTATAGTACTAATCATTCCAAACTACATCATTAAAATTTCTTAGATTCACTTTGGTCAGTAATTTCTTGCAAAGAGACTTTAAATATTTGTTCACCCAGAATTTAAGTTGGTTCTTAGAAACAACTCGATGTAACCACCATTCAATATCTCTCCAATAGTTTCCCTCTTCTCATTTAGATTAATTGGAGCCTGAGAAATTAAAATCAAAATATTGACATGTCTCGTGATTATCACATGGATTAGGGAGTTGACCTCTGTAACTATAAAAAACCTGATTTCTTCCTAAATGTAACCACCTCGTATTTTGAAACCACAAGCGGCAGTGATGTTTATGATTTTATGAGTGAGTTGACACTACAAACAATTGAGGATATGAGTGATGATACAGACACGTGAGATTTTCAATTTCATTAAGCTAAGCTAACAAAGGGAACTTGCACCTCCCCAGAAGATCAACATGAATTTTGAGAAATAACTTGGTGGCGTGTGCATATTAAAGGGGATAAAAAGTTAAAATTTGGTTGAGGTAAAAAATGTAAAAAATAGTAGATAAACCCTATATTCAAAAAATATCTACAGGTTAAAATCTTCCCCAACTCCCAAAATTGGGCAACCCAAATATCAAGGAAACATGGAATATACAAGATAAATTTAGCAAGACCATTGACGTGTACGTATGGGCAAAACCTTTAAATATAGAAGAAAGCCTAACTTAACATATTTTTTATATGTTAGAAGGATGGGGGAGACCATATTACAGGGTATATGAAAGGATATAATTTTAAATGCCCCCGACATAGTCAACGGTGGTCATGTGCAGCGCTTATTCATGTTGAGAGTCATCAATTAGGCGCTTTCTAATATCTAAATATTTATCGATGATCATTTTACTATATGAATAGTGTCTATGTGGGCATTATAAAAGACACACTATTAGGCAACAACTAAAGATTTCAGTTGTTATGAAATAGTGTTTATTTGGGGTATAATAATCTCTTATATTGCAATCGTTCACTTATGTCTAAACTATATGTCAATTTTATACTTTGGTAGGACTCCTGTGCAACTTGACCAAAGACTTAAAATCTCTGACAGTAGTCTTTAGTTACCATATGTAGATAAATTTGGTCTGCAACTAATGTTTTCTTATTGTGCAATCGTCTTTCATTGTTCCACAATTTGTTAGTAAAGATTAAGCAAGGAACGGAAAAATATGAGGTATGTCAAAAGAATTCAAAGAGCACAACCTTAAATCACAACTCTTGAGGCCCACACGATTTCTAGGCAAATGCAAATGGTAAATTGGAAGTCGAATTCCACAAGGCTTGCTTGCACACTTCAACGCGTTTCAAATAGATAAAATTCGGGAATGCACACCATGTTCGGTATTTTGAAATTAATTTGTAGTTGGTATTGCGTAGAAAGTAGGAAAGGGAGAGTTGGCATGAACATTCCGAACCCAAGTGAGTTGACTGTCCGAAATAGCTTCACGCGTTGAGTTGTGCACCAAATTAGAAAGCGCTAGGCAGTGGCATTATAAAAATGAGGGCGTGGGTTTGAGTTGGGCGGCCCGTTGTTTAAGTGAGACGGTGAGGCGTATAAACAAACTTCCAGACACTCTTTCCTGGGTCCCCGTCCAAGTCCACAAATCTTCCTAAACCACTGGCAGTTTGTGAATCTTCCCAAACCACTGGCATTGCAGTCAGTCTGCGAAAACATGATCCAAGTCTCCTTATAAATAGGCACAAGAATGTGGGAAGGAAATTGCAAATTGGAAATAGGAAATTGCATATTGGAAATTGGAAATTGGAATTTGGAAATTGGAAATTGGAATCTGGAATTGAGGGTGAGAAGATCAAGATGGAAAGTGTGTGTGTCACAGGAGCAGGAGGGTTCATTGCCTCCTGGCTTGTCAAGATGCTCTTGAGCAGAGGCTACACTGTAAAAGGAACAGTCCGCGATACAGGTCAGTATTTGTTTTTTATATCTGAGAATTTGAATTTTTAGGGTTTAGGCAGGGGAGGGGAACTCATCCCCTGTATTTATTATATTCTGTATCTGTATCGATGAGGATTAATTACATGCAGATGATAAAAAGTATAAGCATCTGAAAGAGTTGGAAGGGGCGGAAGAGAGGCTTGAGCTTGTGAAGGCTGATATTCTAGACCCTGACAGTTTGATACCAGCTATCAGAGGGTGCAAAGGAGTCTTTCACACGGCCTGCCCTATCATTGAAGATCCGGTATGTCCCTGTCCCTTTCCCTTGCTTGTTTAGCTGAGGAGTTTTACTGGTCTGCGGCACACTTAATGTTTTAATGGCCACTTCTACAGGCACAAGTGCTGCAGGCGGCTGTGAAGGGCACTCTAAATGTGTTGAAGGCCTGCAACGAATTGGGAGTGAAGCGTGTAATCCTAACGTCTAGCATCGGCGCCATTTACCTCGACCCCAGCAGGAATCCGCAAGCCATAGTCGATGAAGACTGCTGGAGCAACCTTGATTACTGCATTGAAACCAAGGTAAACATGATTTAATTTGGAAAGATTTGTAAACTGGATGTCCATCCATCCATCCAACATTGATTGTTAAATTTCTTTTTCTTGTTTTTCAGAATTGGTATTGCTATGCAAAGACGGTAGCAGAGAAAGCCGCGTGTACGTATGCGGAGGAGGTGGGTATGGAGTTGATAAGGATTAATCCCAGTATCGTCTTGGGTCCTCTGCTCCAGCCCACTATGAACTTCAGCACTGCTCATGTTTTGAAATATTTAACTGGTGAGCTATTATTAAAATTATCCCTTGAATTCCCACTTCCCTCTCATGCTCATTCTATTAGATTAATTGCTTTGACGTTTGAATCCTTCTAGGCTCGGCCAAGACATATGCAAACGTCAGGTCTACGTGGATGTGCGAGATGTGGCGAGAGCGCATATATTGCTCTACGAAAATCACTCTGCCTCTGGTCGATATCTGTGTGGAGAAAGAAGCCTGCACAGAGGACAGCTCCTGGATCTGTTAGCACAACTCTTCCCACATTACCCACTTCCTACCAAGTATGGATTCTTATCATTGCCATTGCCCACTAACTGTGAATTTCTAGAACATGTTTTCACAATCTTCCCCTTCTCTGCAGGTGTTCAGACCAGGAAAATCCAAGGAAAGTGGCATACAAATTCAGCAATCAAAAGCTGAGGGAATTGGGTCTCTCATTTACGCCCATAAAGGACTGTTTGACTGATACGGTGGCCAGCCTCAGGGACAAGGGATTTCTTCCCTAGACCTACACTAAGAACAACGACGACGGCAATGGCATTACACCCTGCTGCTACGGACATTCATTTTTTAGCTTCTCACATTATTATTCTCATTCTCACTCGATACTTGGATACTATAGCATTCCACATCTCATATTGTACAGCATTACACAATCTTCATTTCAATGCAACAAGGCCTCCCAGTCAGATATTTTTTATTATTTCCTTGCCATAGGACAGAAAAATGCATCATTTAATGGAACGGTCCTATATTTATTCTTATGCATCATAATTTAACACAAATACTGCTAAAATATTTTTTAGCATCGAAACACTAAGCAAAACAAGTAGGCTTCAAGATTGTCAATTTAAGACAGGGCAATGCCCATCAAGACGGAAAGTTGTCGACCTAAGCATTTCACGCGATTGAAAGAGCAATGTCTAGCTGCGACCACAACCTACAAAGAGCTGAACAATCAATCTCACAGATCCGTATACAAGACCTTCACTATTGAAAAACATACAACGTTTGTGTTATGTTTTTCTGTTGCCTAACTCTTCAACATTTGTAACCTCTGCTATCCTCCTCTATACACACATGGCTTATCAATATATACCCACCACATTTACCACCTTATTCCTTTTTCTTATTCTCACAAACTAAAAGTTAGTTTTAAGTTGTAAAAATATATGATGGTGTCGCTAAGGTTTTCTAGTGTGTTCCATAATGTATGTTTGGATGAGTTTCATTTTATAAACTCATTTTATATGCGTACATGAAATTATTACATCGCCAATATCATTCAAAAATAATATAGTCTCAAACTAAACGACTAAATGATTCCATTTGCAAATCAACAAATCATTACAAATCAATCACCTTCCCTTAATCATCTAGAGATCATTTGATCACACGCATAAGTGAACCTTTTAACAATACATTATTTGGCAAGGTACATGCTACAGAGGTATTGAAGAATCCAAGGGAATCTACATCACTGAGCAAATGTATTCAACAAAGAAGATATCCTTGTTTGGTAAGGGGAGGTACGAATTTTTTGATTTGGTCTTCTTTGATGTTCAATTCGAAGGGTTTTTTTAATTGGTTTTGAATACATGATATTAATATCTTTAGATCTAGCATCATACACTAATTATTTGTAAAAACCGTGCGCTAAGCATTCTTATGGGTCCTACCAAAGGGAAACATATTCCTAGCCATCGGAAAAATCCTAACCAAACAACCCTTATTTTTAATCCAAGAATAGATAAATGCATTTTCAAGAAGTTGAAGGAAATGAATCAACCATTCATAGAGATCGTATAAACATTTCTATAGGTCATACCCGTAGGTGTGTGTTTGATCTTGCGGTTGTGACAGTAACTCACAATCACATGTTAGTTTACATATTCTAAGGCATGTGTCTTCTCTTTCTTGATTTTCCTACATATTAAGGAACTATCTAACATATCTATATCAAGTTTCCAAATAAGTAGCTTTGTTTATTTGTTTTCAATTTCAAATGTTTTATTTAATACTTTACTCCACATATTCCCTTTCAAAATTATTTTAATTGTATTATTATATGGTTATTATTGTTTCATTTATTTTTCCTAAGATTATATGCAAAGGAGATTTTACTATCTGTTTCAATACCATAATTTATATTTCTATTTTATTTACACATTTTTGAAATCACGAAAATTATATTTCCTACACTTCTACCATTCATTTTACACCCCTTTTGCGTGGGCATTCCAAGTACTTGGCCCTAGCGCATGACTTTATCTAATCGAGTGCACATCCTTTTACTCAATATTCCTCTTGGACAACCAAAAATGGAAGTAAACGCATCTCCTTGGACCTTTGTCGTCCCTCAATTTATGCACTCCCATTCTAGGTTCAAATTTCCACCTACAAATTGATCCAATTCAATTTTTTTGCTGAAAATGAAGTTTAAAATATTTGATCATGACTCAATACCAACCTCGTCCAACTATTTGTCACGTTTCGATTTCCACTTGAGAGGATTTGAATTATGTGCCTAAGTTAATTGTAAAAAGACATATCCCCTAGCACATTAACCATCTTGTATTATCCTTCACTTGTCATTCATTATCACTCCCTATTCTCTATATTCAACTTGTTGCTGCCAAGTTTGCCAGAGAAGAAATCTGACAATCTTTGGATGAGTACTCTGTAGCACATCTAATTTGGAATTGGATAATTCTATGAGTAGCCTCTAGAATTTGGATCTGGTTTAAATTTCCTTTCTTGGTTTCGAATCCTCATCCTCACAAAGCTTATACCTCGTATAATCTAATGAAAATATGAAGTTCAATGAGCTTTAGCAAGCGTGATTTCCTTATAATAGATTTGCATACAAAAGAAATCATGCATATTTCTATTTTAATAGATCGTGCATATTTCTCTAAGTTTAGAACCACTCTTTTTTCGATCGTCTCCTTTAATATCTGCACCTGTCCCAACAATTCCTCAACCACAACGACAATGAAAACATAAACCACTCTCTTTGTAATTCCAATCAAACGTAATTGTCGTATTATCCATCGGAGATAAATTGGTGCCTGCCATGGCTGACTCGAGTACGGAGGCTTTTAGATTAGTTTACAGAGGGTGTTTGTAGGATACGAAAAATGTCGTATCCTTCTATATATATAATTTATCCTTCTATATAGTAATTGTTATCCTTCTATATATAATTTATAGGTGATGTGTGACCATAGCTATGTGAAAGTATATTGGTGTTGCAAAATTTGATTTGGGCTGCTCCAGAACGGAGGGTCATAAAGTAAAGTGCAACCCACCCAATATCAAGGGTGCATCACAAATTCTAGAGGCTAAAAACTAATATATTGCTAATTTGCCACAACTTTTATGTGAGAGCGAAGCTATGCATGTTGTTTCTAGTTTCCATTATCCCAATGGATGATTTATTTTTCTTTTTAACTACCTTCTAATCATCGTTACTACCATCTTTTAAGTGGATAGATGATGAAGGTAGATCAGGAATATTAGGACCTTTTTCATTTCGATCCATGATAATTTGAACCTCCGACGTGCCCTCGGGGAGGACAGCGGTGAATTCATATCCAGCCTTCCCTCGATACTTTATTGTTGCATTGATGTTGTGATGGGCGAGGTTTCATTACGCTTGTCAGCCAGACTACAAATGTATCTCTTTCACCTTTGTGAGGTTTTTTATCACCCTCAAGATGTGAATGCATAATCTTAAGGTCTCGAAACCTTGGGGAAGACACTGGATTCTCCAAAGGAGGCATGGACTGAGGATTAGCCTGTTCCACGAGGCACTCGTCGTATAATATCATGGGAGACTGTCATTCCACTAGGAGCCCATGCAATCAGAAAACTTGGGCCTAGAGCAATCATTGACAATATGATCTATATCAAAACATCGCCTCCATAGAAAGGAAAAACCTTCATAATCTAGTAATTGTGACCAGCAACACCCATATGTCTTGAAGGCGATATTGGCAAGGACATCTCTCGAGGCATCCAGATCAACAAGTATCTGTGAAAAGGTTGTGTGAGTGAATTTTATAGTTTATGAATCAACTACCAAAAAATTGCACAAGGTGTTGTCATTTGCTTTGGAGCGGGCTTCAAACCAAAACTTTAGTGGAAGGGTTGGTAGCCTGGCCTAGATGGGTTTTCCCCTCAAAAATTAAGTGAAGGGATTAAAGTCTGGGTAGCAAGGTTTAAGCTGGAGTATATGTTTCCCCCAAACCTAGCGTTTGCAGAGACTAGCATCCCGGTCCTCTCGACAGTCAAACACTGCAATGGAAAAACCACATCCGCAAGGATATATTTTTAAATTGTAAGTTTCCATCTGAGTTCGTCATATAGTAGATATCCATTTGTGCAATACTAGCAGACCAAAACTTAATTGATTTAACTGCCCAATCAAACGCCTACTAGAATAGAGAGCTTCACACTCAAAAGCTTCATCTTTCAACTCCCTTGAAAACTCCACCATAGCAATACAAGTGGTTGATTTGAGAGTAGAGATATTGGTATTCTGATGCACACCCTTTCCCATACCGATAGAGGCTACAATCGGACACCTAGCATGTGCGTCCAAGGCAGAGTTCGCCCTCTTCTTGCCAACCTCATGTGCAGCACCATCATTGATAGGAGTAGCCAGGCTCTCGCAATGTCCACTAGCACCCTTATTTCTTCGGCAAGGAGGAAATGTCGAGAAAGGAAAATATTCTTTGTTACTCTTAGTTGTAACAGAAGCAACAACCATGCGTAGATCAAGCGTACCCTCTTCCTCAAGGTCAATGCCATAGAGGACCAAAGCGAAGCCAAACTCGAATCACCGCCTTGCCCCATCTGCAAAACCCTATCCACAAGCCTATTTAGAGGTGAGCGAAGAAGGTGTACCATACCCTTTGGATCAGAACCACCAAACAAAACCCTGTTGGAGCAACAAGGGAAAGGAGAGCAGAAGGCTACCCTAGAAACCCCATCGGCATTCTACGAAGCATTCATAAATCTCAAACTTGAATTGTGCCTGGAATCCGAGCATGTAGAAGTAGGTAGGGAACCAACACTCAATGGAACCAATCCGACGAGGCATTTTTCAATCGGATTGTCACCAAAATCGTACGTGTTTTTTTCAACTGGCAGTGCAAAAAGTAGAGAAATGGTAGTGTAGCATTTTATTTTTTTCTTATATTCATTAATCTATCCTTATATTAAAATTATTCGATTTCATTCATTTCATCATCCTCTCACTTATAAATAACCATTGTTTTCCTAGATAATTCATGAAACACTTATTAAAGGAGCATTTTGAATTGGTGAACTAAAATGAATCAAAATCTACGTATAGCTCCTAAGAGCATACAAACAGTTTATCCTTGTTGTCTTCAACCATTATCTTGACCATAATTCCAATCTTCTTTAAGGATCAATTTGAGAGAACTTTTTCCCCGGTGATTTAATAAATTCATACACATTGATATTGCTTAAAGGAGAGAAAATATGAATGATAAGAAAATCCTCTCTCCAATTCCTTTTTTTTTTTCCTAGATTTTCAATCTATGATGAACATAGCCTTGCATAAAAATCATAGCCTGGAAAAAATATTAGACTAATGTTTTTAATGTGATAAATCTAATT